>NW_027273206.1:0-60974 GCF_040938485.1 Diadema antillarum
GTGGTTAAATTTGCGATCGTGGAGTCAGTACGTGTAACGGAGAAATGTACATGCGTACAAGTGTACATCACATCCACATCGGGATCAGAGTCGATATTTTCATGTGTCTTAGTTTTGCAAATAGCACCTGACTCGTGACACTAAAAACCTCGCGAGTATTCAGCGTATACAGTATTTGATAAACTAGTAGCGATCTCGAGTGCGGTTAAATGTGGTTAAATGTATATGAGCCACCATAGCATAGGAATGCATTGCCAAGAACACAATTTTGTCACTATTGAAAGCAGAAAACATCTAGAGGCCTTTAAACTACTGGTACAGCTTATATTGTATTGTGATTGTTATTTTAAGGTGTCGTGAAATATCTTTGGATATTGGTACTGTTCATATTTCTCTCTCTCTCTCTCTCTCTCTCAGCATCTATAGACTGAGATCATTACATGTTTTTTGTTCTTGGACTCTTATCAACTTTGATATTTGAAACAGCTTTAAGTTTCAGTCTTAGTTTATCTTCATTAAAAAAAATTTTAAAAATTTAAAATCAACTTCTCGGTCCATTGATAGATTTTCTCCAGAGGTTCTACATGTATGTAAATTCTTTTTCCTTGGCTATATCAAGATATTTTCTCCATTAATTGTCCACCTACGATTTTGCAGTAGACAAGCACGGATGATGAACATATAGATCGTACTACCTCCAGCTTTATCTACCAGGCAGGACATTTACACTTGCAGCATGGCAGATGGAATAGATGCAAAATCGGTGAGAGTACACGCAGTTCAAGCGTCAAATGTGCAACAGTTTTCTACCATTAGTGTAAGGATGGAGCAGTGAGATAGTACCCATCAGTACAGAAGATCAAAACCCTACCTAGATAGCAATCAAACTTGTTTGATACATGTATTTACAGTGACACAGTAAAATTAGTCATCCAGTGATAAATTTGGCATTGTGTAATCAAGTGCACTGCTAAATATGATTCAATTACATGCCAATATGTAAAAAAGCATTTTCAACCAAATACATTGTATATCATAATATCCTATGAACAAACACATGCACAAAGAAACAAAATATTGAATTTTAAAGAATAAGAACGGAAAACTTAAAGGAAAGAGACAAGAGAGTGTGAACTGTCAGAAATTGGAAAAGATTTGTGCTCGGTTATCTGGTGATTTTCTTCTTCAGATCGTCGACAGCTGTAGGGAGGCTTTTGAAGCGGGCAAGACGAGATCGTACGAGGCCCGAATCCAGAATCTCCACAGCCTACGGCGACTGTTGGTAGAAAAACACACAGGCGTTTGTCGACGCCGCCAGAAAGGATCTAGGAAAGGTATTTTGACGATCCTGACAATGATTGTGCATGATAAGTATGACAATTAACCTTTTCTTTGAAAAAACATACATTTTTCCTGCGTCACCTGTTTCAGATAGTGACAGGTTTATAAGTCTACAAAATCATGTTCTCAAAAAAAAAAAAAATAGAATAATGACTCCTAAATATTCAGTCAAAATCACATCCATGTGCAAAAAGGGTGATGAAAATGTCATTGTGTTACATATCTCTCTCAATTCCTCGCTCATAGATCTCAGCAACAATTTCATTATTGAAGTGATGATGATATCTTTTCCAACGAATAATCATTTTCATTCGTAAATAGAATTATGATAACTTATCAATGGTCACAGTTTAATGCACAGGAGTTGAAGATATTTCAAATGTACTGAACAAATACACAAGTTGTAGACATTTGCTTTGTTATGGTATACGGTACTGAAGAAAAATATAACTTCTGTAAAAAAAAAAAAAAAAAAAAAAAGAACATAGAATGATGACTCCCAAATATTCAGTCAAAATCACACCCATGTATAAAAAGGGTGATGAAAATGTCATTGTGTTACATATCTCTCTCAATTACTCGCTCATAGATCTCAGCAACAATTTCATTATTGAAGTGATGTAAAAGATGATATAATTTCCAACAAATAATCATTTTAGAATTATGATTTACTTATCAATGGTCACAGTTTAACACGCAGAAGTTGAAGACATTTTCAAATGTACTGAACAAATACACAAGACATTTGCTTTGTTATGGTATACTGAACAGATACACAAGTTGTAGACATTTGCTTTGTTACTGTATACTGAAGAAAAAAATAACTTCTGTAATCGTATCCGGGCACTTACCCCCTGGGCAACTACCCTCCGGATAACTACCACCCGGATAATTACCCCCCAGGTCTATTCCCCCTTAGGGCAACTACCCCCCGGACAACTACCCTCCCAGGGCAATCACCCTCCAGGGCCATTACCCCCTAGGAAAACTACCACCCGGTCATCTACCCTCCTAGGGCAACTACCCCCAAGGGCAATTACCCCTAGGACATCTACCCCCCGGATAACTACCCCCTGGGTAACTACCCCCTGGATGACTACCCCCCGGATAACTACCCCCCAGATAACTACCACCCGGATAACTACCCCCTGGATAACTACCCCCCGGATAACTACCCCCTGGATAACTACCCCCCGGAGAACTACCCCCTGGGTAACTACCCCCCGGAGAACTACCCCCCGGATAACTACCCCCCGGATAACTACCCCCCGGATAACTACCCCCCGGATAACTACCCCCAGGATAACTACCACCCGGATAATTACTCCCCGGATAACTACCCCCAGGATAACTACCACCCGGATTACTACCCCCCCCCCAATTAACAATACCCCGAACCCCCCCCCCCCCCCGCCCCCTCCTGATACTTACCTACTGGACAACCCTCCCTCCCCGCCCCCCCCCCCCCCCCCCCCCCCGAAAGTTACCACCCGTCGTATATTTTCCATAAGTTCATAACACCATATCAGAAGATGCACCTTTCTCTTACACTGTCATCACTCTTTTGGCTTGTCATTTATTTTCTACCGTTATAACACATGATAGACGATAAACATAAGAAAAGGAGAGTTGATTTCACTGCAATTCATATTCCCTTAACATTAGCGAGGGACTCTTCGATATAAAGCCATAATTTATGATAGGATCCGGGCACGGTTTTATGAAAGTTATCAGTCCTGACAAGCTGTCAGTTCCACACAATTACCAATCGTTGTAGGTCGATCAAAGCAGGTCCATGGTAACAAGTCAGTGACTCGAGCTTATCAATCAAGCAGAACCCATGGTTTTATTGAAATTATTAGATACTAACAAGATGTCATAACTGGCAACTTTTATCAAAAGGTGCCCTAATCTGTCATGAGAGTAAAATTACAGCTTGTTTTACATACAAGTAGAATTGTGCTAGTTTTCAAATTAAATGTTCTCGACACTTTAAGAGGAAATCCAGTTCAAATATAAGTTAGTCTCATTAGAAAGAGTAAAATATTACGAGTTTAACGGTATTTTTTTTTTTTTTTTACAAAACACCCCTAGTTGTTAACGAAGTCTTTTGTCCTGCACCCTCTTTTTGAATAGATCTAGGGAGAGTTGTAGTTGACAGAATCCTTTTTACATTATAGGGCTGCTCTGTTTTATCCCGGCCATTTCAAGAGTATTTTTTTTTCCTCAAAAAATTGAATCCTTCTTGGAATAACATGCTCTTTAATATTTCGTAAGGGGTTTCTAATTATCTCACCCAAAAGATGTTTAAAACCTGAAGTTAGGTCTCGACCAAAACCAGACGATATGAAAAAATGTTGGGTTTTTTTTCAATTCAAATAGCTAATGTGTTCGAAAATAACAATGAGAGACGTAATTTTCTGGGGGAGAGTTATTGTAAGAGGGGTGATTGTTTGGAGCCTAATTTTAATAAGGAGTAATTGTCAAGGGAGGTAATGTTCTGCAGTGATCATACCAAGGAGGTGACAATCTCTTCCCACATCCTTGATATACTAGTTGTTAATATGCCCAATAATGCAGTAGGGCAATTCTGAAATGAGCGTTAACGGTATAACGGTAAAATAGTTACAAAATTGATGAAACAATGTAAAGAAAGCAAATTAAGACAGAGACGAAGTACACAAATAAAGATACAGTGCACTCCCGTTACAACGAACACGGTTATAACGAAATTTCGTTATAACGAAGCAAAACTTCTGGTCCCAAAATTATCGCCATTAAAGTCTATGGTACAAAATTCGCTTATAACGAAGACGGTTATAACAAAATTTTCGTTATCACGAAGTCTTTTCTGAGCGCCACTGACAAAGAAAAACAAAAGAAATGCGCTCCGTTATAACGAAATGCGGATCGCATTCGAAAATGCGTAGCGGAACAAGCATTATTAAAGCGTCTCTGCATGAGCGAACGCATCATTAAATGTTCACTCCGTGTATCACGCACAGTTTCCGAGGGGAACTTGCGTTGTTGTAATATAATAATTTGAATTCAGATAAGGTTTGTTTCATTGTTCCGAAGTCCTTTAATACAAAACACACAGATTCTGATACAACTAAATGTCCGTTAGTTCGGAAATGAAAGAGGGTTTGTTATTAAGCACATTTTGGCGTTATTCCAAAGGTTCGTTAATTCGATAATAAAATATGGTCCTTATTCTTATTCTTATACGGTTCGTTAGTCCGAAAATGATAGGAATTCAAAACGTTCGTTAATCGGAACATTACAAAAAGTATCGTTAATCCATGGTGGAAAAAGGAGAGTACACTAACAAAACTTAAGAATTGCAATCTTTATAATCGTCTTAAGATAAATAAATCTTCGAAATAACTAACCTTTCTCATCTTTTTTTTCATTAACAAAATTTCTTCGGAATAACGAACCTTATTTCATTTTCGGATGAAAAAGCCTTCGGAACAACGGACTTTCTGACTAGTGAACCTTTTTTTTTTTTTTTGATTTATAAACCTTCAGAATGACGAACCTCATTTCATTTGCAGATCAACGAACCTTCGGAAAATGAACAATATATTATTTTGATCTAGATTATGAACTTTCGGAATGATGATTCTGCGGAAATGCGAACCTTCACATAAACAAACCATCGGAATCCCGGGAATGGCGAAACTTCGGAATAAGGAGTCTTCGGAGTAACGTACTTTAGTAAGAAAAGAACCTTTGGAATAGCGAACTGTAACCAAATCCTACACCGTCATTTTCTACACCTGTGTGACAACACAAACAACTTTATGCTCTTTTTAAAATGTAATATTTAAACGAAATTAAAAAGGTATTCTCCCATTTCACATAGCTTTCCAGCGTATGATGAGGATTCAACAAACAAAATTTTTTATGCGTGGTTTCCTTCTTTTCGTTATACATTGCATATTATATTTGTTCTGTTACAACGAAATTTCGTTAAAACGAAAAAAAAAAAAAAAAACTGCCGGTCCTGAGCATTTCGTTTTAACGGGAGTGCACTGCACATGAACACACACGAGATAAATCCCTTGTAATGAGAGAAAGAGGAAAGGTGAGTTATGAATGACAGGAATAGACTACCTTCACAGTGGACAGAGAAAAGCGAGAGGGAAGAGGAAGATGATGGGTCAAAACCAGGGCACGTGAGGCATGAGATATAAGCTCCTCAAAATAAAGAAGTGTTACATGGAGTTGTGGTAAACGATAGACAATTGTGGTTAAAAAAATATTGCAAAAGTTTAACTCATTCTGAAGTGTAACATTTCTTCAAAATGTCTTTAGTTCAATGGTAAAGGCATTCAAACTTAAAACTTCTTTTATACTATACTATCAAGAGAAATCCGAAATTTCGGAACAGTAAAAGAAAATACAGATTTAGCGAAAATAGTTTGGTTAAAGGCATTGACATTTACTGGATTACCGGGTAGGATATGAAGGGACAGCTTCGTTTTTTATGAACATAGAGTCAAAATACAGAGGGAGAAATTAAGCTTTTACATAAATTGTCCTAAGTGCAAACGATACAAATAGTAAATCTTTAAGATGTTGTTTTCATAAAATGATGTATCAGTATGGCATCTCCGTGATTCCTGGCAAATAATACAAAGAACTTCGTTTCCTGTAGTAATGATATTCTTTTTATTAAAGGTAAGATGGGGGGGGGGGGGGGGGGGGCAATGACCCGGGAGGTAGTTACCCAGGGGGTAATTGGCGTGGTGCACTGTCCTGGGGTAATTTTCGTCTTGATAGTTATAGGGGAGGGGGAGTTGTAGGCTTGCTTATCCGGGGTAATCATCCTCGGGAAGTTATCGGAGGGTGTAGTTATCGGGTGGAAGTTATCTGGGGTCTAGTTATCGGAGGAGGGGGTAATTAACCTGGGGATAATTATCCTGGTGGTAATTATCGGGGGGGGGGGGGGGGGGGGTGATTATCCGGGGGGTAATTATCCGGGGGGTAATTATCCGAGGGGTAATTATCCGGGGGGTAGTTATCCGGGGGGTAGTTATCCGGGGGGTAGTTATCCTGGGGGTAGTTACCCAGGGGGTAGTTCTCCGGGGGGTAGTTACCCAGGGGGTAGTTCTCCGGGGGGTAGTTATCCAGGGGGTAGTTCTCCGGGGGGTAGTTATCCAGGGGGTAGTTATCCGGGTGGTAGTTATCCAGGGGGGTAGTTATCCGAGGGGGTAGTTATCCAGGGGTAGTTATCCGAGGGGTAGTTATCCAGGGGGTAGTTTTCCTAAGGGGGAATTGCCCTGGGGGGTGATTGCCCTTGGAGGGTAGTTGTCCGGGGGGTAGTTGTCCTAGGGGGTAATTACCCTGGAGGGTAATTGCCCTTGGAGGGTAGTTGTCCGGGGGGTAGTTGCCCTAGGGGGGAATTGTCCTGGGGGGTAATTATCCGGGTGGTAGTTATCCGGAGGGTGGTTTTCCAGGGGGTACTGTTCCTAGAACCTCTGTAATAGACCCTATGCATTGACGTCACACACGACTTTGGAAACTGAAGCACCCCCCTCACTCTGAGGGTAAGAAAGCGTTGCTCGAGGATATTCATTCACACGTTCTGCGAGTATTCACCTTGATGCTGCAAAATGGTGTGCTGTAGAAAGACAAAGTCCTATCGGTTACATGTACTGCGGTTTGAACATCCCACAACACAGCAAAATGTCACCATTTTGGAAAGCTTTGTCGAAGGAATAAAGTCGAAACCGCATACAACTTGGTTAACTTGTGAATGATGAATAGCCTAGGCCTGGAGCGCTCACGCATGCTTGCTTGCCATCAAGAGTGAGGGCGTGCTTCTGTTTCCAAGGCCATGTGACATCGCGTGCATAGGGTCTACAGTGTATATTAATTATTAACCCATCGAAGATGAGTCCCGAGTACACTCAGACAGGTGTCTATGAGATATAGCATGTTGTAGCAATATCAGTTCATCCTCAAAACGTTAAGGTTAACATCTTGTCCTGCTCTGGCTAGCTCACAGTTAAGATCAATGTCCTGTTATCAACGATGGGCCACACAATCTAATATAAACTGAGAGCTCTAATATAGGAAGGCCCCAACCTGTTAGGGATCAAAGACACACTGCTTTAAAAGCTTTAATAGAACGTGGTCACTGATATACAATTGGTAATTGTCGCCCTTATTGTGTCTTTTGCCCAATTCAGTATCCTTGATCCTTCCCTGGCAGTTTAGGAAGTTGATGTCACCTGGGACTACTCCTGTGATAAACAGTATATCTCTTTGTCCCATTATTGTAAGCCAAGCCATTTAGGTGTCTAATCCCCTATTAACATTGCACTAGCCAATCCTCTTTGTGGAAGGCAGCTAAAGCCCCCTTTGGTGATTGTTGTAAAGATTCCAAGTACTTGAATAGGACCAGGGGAGACCCCTTTGAGAAAACAGTCTGGGTTTTGCCTCCATGGAGTGAAGGTGGCTTTAAACCGTTGAGGACGAGTCCCGAGTATACTCGGGCAAGTACCTATGGGAAATGTATGTTGTATCAAAATCAGCCTCTCCTCAATCTTTGTGGAGGCATCCAGATGAAAGAGGGACAGATAATCACGGTCAGACTGTATGTTGGCTCTTCAACAAATCTGTTTTGTAAGATTTACTCAAATTACTTAATTATTGTGAAAGTGGAAATTTTCGCAGGGTGGAATATTTTGCCTGGCGTGAAACTAACTGGCGTTTTTATCTTGTTAAAATTCTATCGTGGCATTAATTCATCTTTCCCTCTCTGTTTTTCTTTGTATTTTCTCTTCAACAGCCGGAGTTTGAGACTGTTAACTTCGAGATCGACTTCTGCTACAATGAGGTCATCACATACATCAATGAGCTAGAGGAATGGATGAAGCCAGAAAAGGTGTGAGTTGGATGTTGCAGTGTCAGTGGTGGTTCATGAAGGGAGAATGATACCCTCCTATTTTATATGTGGATTGAGTAAATGCAGAGACATCGGGAGATCACGTCAGTAAAAGTTTGAAGGAAACTGGTCATTCCCTTTGAAAGTTAAGACTTTTTAACAAAGTTTCATTTCCACAATCGCGGGATGAGAAAGCCATAGCAATTGTGACATGACAGCAAAACAGAATAATCAACATACAGAAAATGGGAAGAGAGTTGCACAAAATATGAATTTTATGAAAGGTACACATTCCCCCAACTTTTCACTGATGAATATTAAAGGTGACATTATTCCTCCTGCTTTCTGAAGAGGTTAGTCGAGTGGTCCTTCATTGTGCTAGAAAAATAAAAGGAAAAGTTAGAATATAGACATCTAGATAGGTAGATAGATGCATGCAGATAGCTGGATAGATAGATAGATAGATACATTTACAAGTAGATAGATAGATGGATAGATATTAAAGCAGATAGATTGATGAATGGATGGATATGTGGATTGATAGATACACTGTGCATGATTGATTGAAAATTAATAGATTAATTGATTGACAGATTTAATGATAGATTAATGGTATACAAAAGAGGAATGGTCAGGAGTGTGATGGGAGGAAATTTCGCACAGGGTGAAAGATAGGCGTAACACGTTCTACTCAACGATGCAAAGGCAAGTTCCTAGTGCACCTCATCTTTCACCAAGACCCCGTTTACAGTGCGGGGCTGGGCCGAGCCCAGCCTCAATTGCGAGGCGGGGCCCCGCAATTTTGTCCGTTTACACTGCCGGGCTCGGCCGCGCTTTTGATTCAAGCCTTTCAATATGTTGTCGTAGTGGCGCTCTGCTTGTAAACAAATGCAGTTTGGTATTGTCTGGTTTTCAGACCCTTTGTCAAATGAATTCCGTGGCGACGAAGTCGCCGTTCGGGCAAAGGCCTTTGCCGAAGGAAAAAATCCTTTGCAGGACAAAACCACCTTAAACTATACTAGTTTTCGCCGTTAAGGGGGTTAATATCCTGAACAGCGAAATAGTACAGGCAGAGGGTTTGGAAGCCAGACTAAAATTGGCCGCGCATTTGGCCCAGTTTACGTTTACACTGACAAAAGGCCGGGCTCAGCCGCGGCTCGACCGCGGCCGAGACCACCTCCAGAGCGAGGCCAAATGCGAGGCCAATTTTGGCCCCGCATTTGGCCTTTTGCGCGTTTACGCTGAAGCGGGGCTGGGCACGGCCGCGGCCGAGCCTCGCACTGTAAACGGGGTCTAAGTGTGACATCTTGTTCCAAATTGCATGAGTAAAGACCATACGCTACCGGTATTTGTTTTATACAACACCTGGAACGTCAACAGATGTGTTCCACACAGATTCTGGAATGTATTGCAGAAATGGCAACGATTGTGAAAGGCGAATAAGTAGCAAAGTCAGAATCAGTTGTTTTTATTCTAATTTTTTTATCATTATTTCTTCCTCTTTCTTTTAAGGTGGGCATGACTGTAGCTGCCATTGGCAAGCATGCCTTCATTCAGAGGGAGCCGTTGGGTGTGGTCCTGATCATAGGGGCGTGGAACTACCCCATCCAGATGATGGTACACCCCTTGGTGGGAGCACTGGCGGCAGGTATATTTCGAAGGCCTTTTTGCACCTTAAAATGAAACGTGTCTTTGAGTCTATGAATTGTGATTCAAAATGAGGTGTTTCACACCAGAATACTGGATATTTTATTTACTTTGATTTATGTAACAATGTTTGACAGCTGAGATGCACCAAGTGGGCATTAGTTCTACTCTGTGTGCTCATGCCTTGCTCTTGGCAAGAATACTCCCACCCCAAACAAGAAGTGAAGAGCCCCTCTCTCCTCAGAAAGGGGCTTAAAAGAAAATATGATGCCCTTTGACTGGAGGAAAACTTTTAACACAATTTATGTTGTTTCACTTTGTATTTAAAACCACTTATTGAGTATGCTTCAGCCTCTTTGTTTGTATTTCTAAGTCTTTTTTATGACATTTGGGCTCCCTTTCTTGTGCCGCCTCCTGCCCTGCCCTTGCTCCTGTCTTGTGATCCAGTTGATTTACTATATGAAGAATTTGTTCACAAAAACCGGTAAGTCCATTTTTGAAGATTTTGAAGTACGGTCTCTGTCATAAAGTACAAAATAATACCTTTTAAATGATATATTGGTCACTACATACAGTGTATAAAGGTACATTTTTGAAGTTATGGTCAAAAGAAGCAAAAATTTTCTTATTATTCTCTCTATTTTTCTTGACCTTTAATCGCAAATATCTCCATTTGGCAAATATGGACTTATCAGTTTTTGCGAACAAACTCTTCATATATTCTTGTTGTCAACGAGAAAGAGTGACAAAATTTCTTGTCTCCTCCCTCCCTTGTCTTTCTGCCCTCCTCTAATTAGCATCCCACCTCCCCCCCCCCCCCACCCACCCCTAGTTTGCAGGCACAAACCCTTGTTGGTCATATCAGGAGTCTGTTTGTGCCAAGACTAATACACATACCACAAGGAGAAGCTACAACACAGGGCCTATGGGACAGTGCCAAAGTGGTGCATATAGTAGTCTTGGCGCAGACTCCTTTACGACCAACAAGGGTTTGTGCCTGCAAACTAACCCACCCCCTCCATGTATACTGTATATGCCGAATATTTTGCGAGGTGTTTAAATTGTGAATTTTGCGAGTCGGGTGCTATTCGCGAAATTAAAGACACACAAAAATATTGAGTCTGATCAAGCTATGAATGTGACGTACGCGTATTCATTTCTCTTGACTCCATGTTCGCGAAATTAACCACTCGCGAAATCGTCGAGAAGTTCCGATTGCCGAAAAATTTAGACTTGCTAAATATATGGCGTGTACAGTAAATCATTTGAATACACTTCATTACCCTGGTCCTGTGTCGATCATTGTCGTGCAGTTCATACTATAGAGTTGTTGCTGACTGATCTTGCACATTGCATCATAATGGCATTCGTTTCAGTTCTTTAACCCGTGAGGACGGGCTGATTTTGCTTCAACACGCATTTGCAATAGACACCTGCCTCAGTATACTTGGGACTCGTCCTCAATGAGTTACAACTTTCTACAAGTCTGACATGACGTAAAGTGTCCTAGAACTGTGAATTAGTCAAAAACATTGAACTTATATATATGCTGCCATCTTTCTAATGTCATTTCAGGGAATGCAGTGATTGTAAAGCCGTCTGAAATAAGTGAGACCAGTGCCAAGTTGTTCGAAGAGCTGTTCCCAAAGTACCTCGACCCTGTGAGTATTGCCATAGCTTGAGTAGACATGGCACTCTGCTATTTGTAACGCATGGATCTCTAGATTTATTTGCCCAACGTTACATTGAACACATGGGACTGAGGTGAACTATACTGTGGACTTTCTGCTTTTCATCCTGGCATCTAGTATTATGAGATGACTATCAAAACAAAGACCTATAATAGGAGGACTTTGAAGTAATGGGTATCCAAGGAATCTACAGTGGCAGTAGCAGTAGTAGTAGCAGTAGTAGTAGTGGCAGTAGCAGCGCCAATCGTAGCAGTAGTAGCATTTGGTAGTAATTAGTAGTTTTAGCAGAAGCCTTCTTTAGCCATCTTCAAGTCTGCCAGGACAGAAGAAAATTAACTTCATAGTGACCTTTGCATTTGACCGTACCACCTCAGTAGGCCTAAATCAGCTACATTTGTAGTTCTTATGTGTTTTTAATCACGTCACCTGGATTTCTCCCTCCTGAGAAGCGATATGGGTTTCCTTTACGTGCAGAAAATCCCCTCTGAAAAGCTTCATAATGAAAATAAAGTCCTTTGCCAATGGGTACTACTACCGGGATGGGACCTCATACGTGCATGGAAGACCGGATATTTGTCCATGCGGTCTTAGCCACTCACTCATGACAATTTCTGATCCACTTTATTTTTTCTCTTCTCTTTTTCTTTTTCATTATTATCCTTCACCGTTGATTACCCAGAGCTGCTTCCGGCTTGTGAATGGAGGCGTTGCCGAGGTGACAGCCCTTCTGGAGCAGAAGTTTGACCACATCATGTACACAGGCAGCGGTCAAGTGGGCAGGATCGTCTACTCTGCCGCGGCCAAGCATCTGACCCCTGTGACCTTGGAGCTCGGGGGCAAGAGGTCAATAGCATATCACATTCAAATCCATGTCATTCTCTGGAGAAGGGGAACACTGTAGTAATGGGAAGGGGGTAATGAGGGGTCTGAGAGAAACAACTTTACCCCCCTCCCCTCCCCCCCCCCCCCTCTTACTCTAATGTCTATTGTGGAGATACACTGTATGTATGAAGCTGCAAAAATGAAGTTTTAAAAAAGAGGTAATTGAAACTTAAAGTTTGTGTGTCCATCTTGCAACCCTTAAAATTGGATTCCTTTCATAAGCTGGTATATTGTAGAGTGAGGTAATTGAGACCTTACCTCAGAATGATAGAACTGGACACTCCTGTATGATGGAGGGGGAAATAGCATTATAGATTTCAAGTGAATTTATTTGGACCTCAAAATATTCTAATCATTATTTTTGATGACATGGGGTTAGTTTTTAATTCTTTTTTTAAAGACTCTGAGGTGTATTACTGTAAGTTTTCATGTGTTATGTTGGGAGATATATAACAAAATATACAAAATTCTGTGTCTTTTGCAAAAGGAATATATGACCCCCCCCCAAAAAAAAAAGATCTTAGATTCACCAGATTTACTATGCTCAATATTTCTGTAGGTGGTAGAGTTAGAATGACCCATCCAGTGAACAATTTCTAATCATGGTGAAAAATGTGTTTACCAATCTATTGGAACTTGTGTTTGCTTGCATGGAATGTCCTTATAGAGCTCAGTCAGCAAAGATCACCAATTTCCAAAATTGACAAAATGGTGCTAAAACAGCAAATTTGAGACTGTACAATCGGCAGAATCCTGTCCAGATACATTGTGAAGTAGCAGTAAGATAGAAAATTCATATCTGTGATTTATTTATCTCAATGTATTCATCATTTTGTTAACAGCAACAGAATATGGTGAAAGTATATCATCTGACATACATATAACAGGATTACCAATTGGGTCCTAGTTTTATCTTGCTCGGAAAACACATTGTAGAGCATGAAAGATTATTTTGTCACACAAAAATTTAAGTGTTGTTTCTGCTAAGGCAATTCCTGTTTATCGGTGACCATTGTACCAATGTGTCCTTCTACCACCATCTACTCTGCAGCCCCGTGTACATTGACGAAAATTGCAACGTAGACATCGCGGTGCGCCGAACCGTGTCTGCGAAGTTCTACAACGCGGGGCAGACGTGCATCGCCCCCGACTACATCATCTGTCGTCGCGACATGACGGAGAAGGTGGTGGCAAGCATCAAGAGGGCTCTGAAGCAGTTTTTCGGCGAAGACCCGAAGCAGTCGGGAGACTTTGGGAGAATCGTCAGTTTGAGGCATATGAAGTAGGCGCTTTATATTCATTTAACCCTTTTTGAGCCAGGGACTTTGGACAGTGTGTACAATGCTATGGGGTTTTCTGTGTCTATCAGCACTCAAAACACACAGAGGGTTAGAGCAGGGCTCGACACTAACGGTGGCCCGGTGGCCCGGGGCCACCAAAAATGAAAGTTGGGCCACCAATTTTCAAAAAAGGGCAAATTTGGCCCGCCTCGGGCCACCAAAATTTTTTGAAAAGTATGTCCATAAATTCGTAACTTTTTGCGACGGAAATTAGCATTTAAATTTGTTTAAAGGATGGATAAAAAGGACTGAATGAGTACCTGAGAGTGAGTGTTGCAAGTTTGTTGAAGTTTATTTATGAGTAGATAATTATGTCCAACTTCTAATTCTTACTGTCATAAAACTTAAATATTTGACTCATTTAAAAAAAGGACTTTTAATGTTTTTTATTGTTCTTTTTTCGGGACACCAAATTTTTCTCTCGGGCCACCAAAAATTTGAAATTTAGGATTTTGATGGCCCCATCGGGCCACCAAACAAAAAAGTTAGTGTCGAGCCATGGTTAAAGTCATCATTTTCAGCAAATCATGGAATGCAAGCATTGCAATCATAAAAAAATGATACACTGTGTATCAATTGATGTGGTTATTTATTTGCCATTTCTTTATGTATACTCATTGTCCAAAAACAAAATCACAACAGAACCCTCTGCATTTATAAAAATAGTGTATCGATCCAAATACAATTTCATGGTATGAAACTATAACTTATTGCCCACATCTTACAGAAAACCCCATCTGATTTGCTTCAGTGGTCGAAGATAAGTGAGGATCTTTGTAGAGCATGTCAGAAATTCCTTCCATCCCAGTTCTGTCCATTGTGTTCACACATTATGCAGTTCCAAGATCATCCAAGTGCCAAACTTGGAAGAATCAGACCCATGACATGCTGTGCAACGATCCACATTTCTTTGTGACCACTCAACCAAATTGAATGGGGTTTTCTGCAAAATATAGCTAAGGTGTTATATTTGAAGACCCTGAAGTAGTATTCAGACAATTTAATCATATTGAAAGTTATCAATGCAAAAATCTAACTGTAATTTTTTTTTTTTGACAGACTGTCACAGAACTTACTCATTAGACCGGTTGACATGCTTTTTGACAACTTGTGTCACTCACCGTATTGTGTTCATTTTTTTTTTTTTAAACATATTTATTTCCATTTGTTTCCCCTCTGGGATGTCAAAGACGATTGCTGTCGCTCTTGGAGGACCAAGAGATCGCCATCGGAGGAGAGTCAAACGAGGAAGGCCTGTACATCGCCCCCACGGTTCTTGTTAACGTCAAAGACGGGGACAAAGTCATGCAGGAGGAGGTAAGTACAGTCTGATGGGCTTGGGGGGGGGGGGGAGAGAAAATCTAGAAGGATGGGGAAGAGATTGTAGGGGAAGGAAAGAAATTGGGGGGGGGGACAGGGAGGAGAGATGGGGTGGAAGAAGTGTGGGAGTTCTGCGCCTTGAGTACGTTAGTCAGGTGGAATTGGTGCATTATAAGTACCCCGCGTATCCGGGCAATTACCTCCGAGGGCAATTACACCCCCCCCCCCCCCCCCCCCCACCCCCGGCTAAATACTGGTTAACGGTAAGGTTAGATTAAAGATTAAGATTAGGATTAAGGTTAGGGTTACGATTAGGTTCAGGATTAGGATTAGGATTAGGGCCACGGGGAGGGTCCGGGGTAATTGCCCAGGGGGTAATTTCCCTAGACCTGTACCCTGTATTATTATTATCATTAATTTAGAGGAAGGAGCAATATTAAAGCGGTGGGAATGTATGAAGGGGAGATGGGAAATTGGAGAGAGGGAGGTGGGATACTGGAGGAGAGGAGGAGAGGAGACGGATTGAGAATGGAGGGTAAGGCAAGACCAAAGGGGGAGAGAAGGGAGGAGAAAGAGGGGGAGTAATCAGGGAGGGGGAAGGGAATGGGTACGGGAGGGACAAGAGGGTAGTGAAAAGGGATAAGGGGAAGGGGGATGGGGTGGTTAACTCTTTATGTACCATAGTGTGAACCCCCTGTGTGCCACGTAA
Source organism: Diadema antillarum (assembly GCF_040938485.1). Lineage (NCBI taxonomy): Eukaryota > Metazoa > Echinodermata > Echinoidea > Diadematoida > Diadematidae > Diadema > Diadema antillarum. The sequence goes on from NW_027273206.1 coordinate 15,829, forward strand.
TTCTACGACACCAACGTAGTCATGCTTTGAGAAAACATTGTGTCATTTTTTTCAAATCTATTTAACTTGTATAGATTTCTGCTGAATTGTTGACGAGGTGAGCAAAGTTGTAGAGAAAATGCCAAGCTTTACGTTGATTTTAAATTGTATGACAAATTTATGATTGTTTTTCTTTCAGTTGCCCAGTAGCTACATTAAAAGAATGACTCTTGCACTCAAAATAGTGACAGAAACATGGAATTTACACACAAATCCAGTCAGGACTCCTGTTTGGTAGTCAATCAGCACATGAAAAGCAAGCTGCATGTAAGAGGAACGGAATTGCGAGAAACGCTTTCATTGTACTGTGGCATTTGGCGATTTATCAATAGGTTTTGGCGGGTTTGTGCGTTTGAGCGGAATATGCGAAGTTGGCACGCCATCAACTGAGTCGGACGTGCGAACGTGGCACATAAAGAGTTAAGGAGAGAGGTGGAGGCATTGCCAGTGATGGGATAGAAAAGAGCCGGTGCAATGGTAATGTTTAATAGTGACATGAGCTGGAGGGGTCATGGAAGAGGTCAAAGGTCTGTAGAGGTAGTGGAAATGACAGGGGAAGTGGAAAGGGGGAAGGGGAGGTGTGGTCACGTGGAGAATGCGGAGAAGAAGAAGAGAGATGACATGGCGGAGGCTTTGGTTTTACCAGTCGATTACCAAGCAACAAACATGAGACAGAGTGATGATTTGAATGAAGTGCAAGTATATTATTGAAACTGACATCGCAGAACACCTCTGATTGATAAAACATTCTTTTGATTTGTCGTCCATGCCGTGCTTAGATTTTCGGGCCCATTTTGCCAATATTCAACAGAGACTCTGTGGATGAGGCTATCAAGTTTATCAACCAGAGGTTAGTCCCACTTAATACTTTGCATGATTTGCTTTCTCTTTGCATAAAACATTTCTTTCTCATGCATATGCATAAAAGTCATGCATATGCATGATGCCAAGAGGATTCTGTAGATGAGGCTATCAAGTTTATCAATCAGAGGTTAGTCCCTTAATACTTTGCATGATTTGCTTTCTCTTTGCATAAAACATTTCTTTCTCATGCATACATGCATAAAAGTCATGCATATGCATGAATGCCAAGAGGATTCTTGCCATATCAACCTCTGGTCACTGAAGAAAGCAATTAACCCGTTGAGGACGGACTGATTTTGCTACAACGCGCATTTCCCATAGACACCTGCCCGAGCATACTAGGGACTCGTCCTCAACGGGTTAATATATCTCTGTATGTTTGGAAAGTGAATCAAATCACAGAGTAGGATGCTACAGGTGATACAAACAGGTGGAAATCACCCACATCCCACACACATAGGCCTACAGTGTACTTGTACACAATCTTTGCACGTTTGCTGTTGGCCGCAGACATTTCTGCGACTTCCCAGAACGACCTTCACACGCAATTTCAGCGCAAAAGGGATTGATAAAAGCCAAGCAATTGATGGAACCTTTTTTTTTTTTGTCACCATTCAAATTCACAGATCAGAGTTTCCACAACCTGTCTGTGACATCATATGTAATTGCTGACTTTTTTAACCAGTATTTATGTAGAGCATTTCATATAAAAGGTCAAAGTGACCCTCAACAGCTTTTGTTTTGATCTTCCAGGGACAAGCCACTGGCTCTCTATGCATTTTCCAACGATACCCGGGTGCTGGACAGACTCCGGGATGAAACCTCGAGTGGGGCTTTCTGTGGCAACGAGTGTTTCGTGTATGGAGGAGGTAAGAAGCGTTACGCAAACAGCTTCTGAAAGATGATGATAGTAATATTGATGAAAATGGTGGAGTCTTTTAATGTGCCGTGTCTATCGCACAGTGACACTCCTGGCGCAGAAAAGTGAGACCTGTTTTTGACATTGTTTGATTTTAGAAAAAACGTGAGACATTACTGGGACAGAAAGATTTGGGGTTCTTACTTGAAAAGCAGGAATGAAGTCTCCGTTCTCAGTTTCAAAGACAGTAGCATTTATTTGTGGTTTTTCCTTTCCCCCCCCCCCCCCCAGAAATTACCATGGCCCCATTCTACTGAAGCAGTGATATATTTAGTTCTTCTGGTGGAATGTCCTCTTTAGTATTTAATATTTTTTTCTTTATCAATGCGCTTAGAAACATCAGTATTAAGTGCTATATAAGTCTTATTTATTATATTCCACATACTAAGAATGTTGCCGTAGGATTGGTCCAGAGCTGATTAGTGATGAAGCGTAGGTTTGCCCATCACATCACCTGAGAGGAAAAGTTCGTTACACTCTATGTTGATAGTCCCTTTTGTTTCGCTGATCTCCACACAGTCCACACAATCCTAACGCAAGATGAGTACGCGCGAAATAAAAGTGCGTTGCACTGTGGACTATCATGTGACCTAGGTCACTTGATAGTACACAGTGCAACGCACTTTCACTTCGGTGCCGCGCGGTGCGCGCAGCAAATTCATTGTTTTGTCATCTATGCGCACACGTAGCCTAAGCCTTAGGGATACCTAAAGACAGCTAAAACGGTTTCAGATGTGGAATGAAATGGGAATTTCTAGGACCTTAGATGTGGAATATAAAGCAAATAATCAACTTTTAGTTTCAGGCAATGAGACAAACTATCACTTCCTCGGCGATCTGAATGTATACGCTATCTTTCCTCACCTGCGCTTCGGAAAGATAGCTACATCCAGATCACCTCGGAAGTGATAGTTTGTCCCATCACCTTCACTAACGTTGATTATTTGCTTATTATCATTGTTATCAAACATGATGATATTATCCAAGGATGGTATTGGAAGGAGCAAAATGTTTTGTCAAGCTTCAAATCTGTCATTTCATGGAAAAGCACTACCATTCACAGAAATATTATATGTAAAATTATATTTCATTATTACAAAAAGTGTTTTCAAAAAGTCATTAAAAAATTTTGGTTTGATAAGTACTTTCTGGCCACAGAGAAAATGTATTTCCTTTAGAGAGTTTTCCTCCCCGTGTATATTAATTTTGGTATAATATATTATAAGCATTCTTGTTGACCGCTAATGATATTATTTTGCATATTAATTCCCATGTTTACTTGTATACTCTCTACAATAGCTGGACAAGCAGTAGAGACTGTACCCTCTTTCTAGCCCGATAACATTTTTATCATGTACATTCTTTGCTTTCTTCAATATTGATGTCTATGTGTAGGCCCTACTTATAAAGCTGTTGTTTTCCTCGATTCTTTGATTACCGGTATTTTCTCTTGAATAATGTGCAGTGGAGACTCTCCCGTTTGGAGGCGTAGGAGGGAGCGGTACAGGGTGTTATCATGGAAAGTTCACATTCGACACGTTTTCCCACCGCAAGGCGTGTCTGGTGGACCCGATCTACACTGTGTCTGAAATGGCCCGAGGGTGAGTCTGTAGTGATTTGCTATGATGGTATATGCGGTATAGTGGATTTAAACTTTTGACTTTAAAGTTATTCCATGTGCATGTACATTGTACACAGTTGAAAGTGTTGATTTTTGCTCTTTTTGGTGAAGTCTGACAAGTTCAAAGGTCAAAGTGATAAGCACCGTACTCACTGTATTGTGGTGTACTCTCAATAACGTTCCACAGTATTGAGCTTCGACCACGACATTCACACCACAAGTACGTCACCTAAAGATGCCGTTCAGATTTGAATAGTGGTTAAGTACGGCAAGGTGAAAAGTAAAAAAGTCAATGAACTTTCCGTGACGAGTACTGTAATTGAAATATTGTGGTGTACTCTCAATAACTTTCCACAGCTTTGAGCTATGTTTGTGAAACTCACACCTCAGGTGCAACACCTAAGGGTGCTGGTCAAGTGTGAATACTGGTTCATTAATTCCCACAAGGTCAAAGGTCAATGAACTTACATTGAAAAGCACTATAACCACAAATTGCGATATGCCTGTGTAATATTGTTTTGGTGTTTTGCCTTGTTTACAAATCTTTTTATTCGTATCGACATATCCGCAGGCTGTTGTACGCCCCATTCTCGGAGCGGAAGAAAGCATTAGTAGCCTGGGGTCTGAGGAAACGGCTCCGTAACAAGATGCTGTGGAACCTGTTACTGATGGCTGGTGCTGTGGCAGTAGCTGCTGTCGTGTACAGAATCTGTCAGAGTACGAGTAACTAGCAACATCTGAATGATGTTTGACGCAACGCTCAAACAGTAAGTGTTCTCTCAAAAGTGTGTTTTTGAGATGCAGTGGTTAACATTTAGCATTTAGTCTAGATCATGTTTGTGACGTACGCGTCCATGTATGTTGCGGCAAGGACCATTTCTCTCTCCTTTACTTCCCCTTCTATTACAGCCAGCACTACTACAGTGTAATTGTAACTCCTGCTCATGCTACACGTACCACTACAGGACTCAACATTAGCTGTGGCACTGATGGCCCGGGGCCACTAAAACTTGATGTCGGGCCACCAAATTTTTAAAAAGGTTACTTCTTGGTACCCCATCCAGGCAAAATAACGTGTTAGCATCAATAGTGTTCAGGCTTTTTTTGCCCCACAAAACCCCCATTTTGTTTTGTTTAAATGTGCATGTTTAAAGTTTATGGGGTATCATGCTCAATATGAACCACAGTTATCATCTTTCCTTTGGCTGTTTTTTTCCTGCTTAGCCATAGTTTTATTTTGGAGTATAAATGTTTTATTACTATGGATATTTATGTTGATGTATTTTCATATTAAGCAATATCTTGCTTTTTCTTTCTTCTGTAGATACTGGTTACATAGTGCTGGAGTGCAGACTGTGTTCAGGTTGCCTGCAGAGTTTGGCCATTGAACCAAGCTACCAACTCGCCGCCATAAGGTCAACTATAAATGATTCTTGGATTGTGATCTTGAATGAAATGGTAGACTCATGCCAACACTAACTTAGAATGGAGTTTTGGAATTTAATGCTGGGTGCCTGGTCTAAACATTTGATTTAATTCATGCATAGATTAAACTGAAATTGCTCGTAGAGCTGGGTTTGATGTGAATCAACTTAATTGCCATAAGTATGCAGTTCATGTGAATATGATTCACTTTTGGGTTAATTATTATGATGCTGAGTTGGTGGATTTGTATGTACCTTTCACTGGTTGTTTTATGTGGACTAAGGTCTGATGTTATTGTATAGTGACAATGTCTTTCCCTTTAAAACAGCACTTTTTGTAACTAGTGATAAAACATGCTGTATGAATTCGATACTGTTGTTATTTTATGTTGCTGTTATGTAATTGTGCATCTTCCTTTTCAAATGTAATTTTCCTGGCATACTCTCAGCTCTATATTTTTTTCCCCCGAAATATGAAATCTCTGCAATCTAGTTTCCATGAATGTGCAATTTCATTGTCTTATCACATTTTATATGAACCTTACTGAATGTATGCATACTCTGAAATTGTAGCCATATAAGGCAACAAAATTAAAGGCATCAATCAAACTTTCCATGTGACTGGCTGACCCTCGTCCACTACTATGGACTTACATGTACTCAAGCCAAATGACTTTGGGATCACTGGAGAATAGATACTGTAAAACCAGAAATGGACACAAAAGTATGTCCAAAAAAAAAAATTACAACGGGACCCTCCGCAATGATAACTTTAAAAAATGATGAATCAATCCAAATACAATTTCAGGGTACGAAACTATAACTCATTGCCCACATCTTACAGAAAACCCCATTCAATTTGCTTCAGTGATCAAAGAGAAATGAGGAATTCTGTTGAGCATGTCAGGAATCTCTTCCCTCCAAGTTCTGTCAATTGTATTCACACACAAAAGCATCCAAGTGCTAAACTTGGAAGAATCAGACTCATGACATACTTTACAACAATCCACATTTCTCTGTGACCGCTTAACCAAATTGAATGGGGTTTTCTGCAAAATAGAGCTAAGATGTTATATTTTAAGACCCTGAAGTAGCATTTAGACAGTTTAATCATATTGGTTGTTATCAATGCAAAAATCTGATTGTAATTTTTTTTTTTTGCGACATACTGTACACCATAGGCATTGCATGCCAGTGGCAATTCTCAAAAATTTCATGCCGCAAAAAATGCCATTAGCTCCAATTCGCGAAAAATTTCATGCCGCAAAAATATCTTGCTTTACGGTAGCTGCCAATATCTATCCAGTCCACAATAGCAGACAAAACCTAGCCAGTTAGATATCATGGTTGGTTGAAGCATATTTTTTTTCATGATATACCATATCTTACCCTAAACAATAAGATATATCTTTTTACTGTGAGAAGTTATCACTAACCATACATATTTTGCAGTTATACTGCATAGCAGTAATAACCACACTGGATGTCATTCTTTTGTAGAAGTGACCAATATATTTAATTTGTGTTCAATTACCTTATGAGTAATGAGTCGGGCCATAGAATGTGTGACTCTGTGTCTGTGTATGTGTGGTGTATTGTTAGTATTAAGAAGTATAGTTTTAATGAGGAAGGGAAGTATATTTGCTTAAAGGGGAAGGCTAGTAACTGATCAGTGGGAATCAGTGGAAATGCTGGGAGATGATTGTTCCAATCCTTATGGGATTCATTCGAGAGTTCATTGTATATCTATTGTTGTGTGAAAATGATTTGCTTCAGAACGGTCTCATATTCAAGTAATGTGCAGATAATGCTCCGTCACTGACCAGGGACGCTAACCTGGAAGCATTAAACTGCACATTACTTGAATATGAGACCATTCTGAAGCAAATCATTTTCACACAACAATAGATATACAATGAACTCTTGAATGAATCCCATAAGGATTGGAACAATCATCTCCAAGCATTTCCACTGATTCCCACTGATCAGTTACTAGCCTTCCCCTTTAATTGTGTTATTATTATGTACAGAAATGCAACTGACTTTCCAGCTACAAAGTGAATACTGAAATACTATACAGATGCCAATTTGCATAAGATGATTGAATGTATATGATCTGTATAAGAAGTATGAAATAAAATAAAAAAATGCTGGAAGTACACAGGGTGTTTTTATGTATACATATATATTAACAAGGCTCGACACTAACTTTTTGGTGGCCAACATTGACATTTTGTAGCCGAAAACATATCTTTTTTAAAGAAGTGATTTCGGACATGTATTTCTGGTGATGGCCTTCTTCTTTTTCTTCCTCTTCTTCTTCTTCTTCTTCTTCTCCTTCTTCTTCTTCTTCTTCTTTTTTTTTTTTTTTTTGGGGGGGGGGGGTTGAGGAATGTAGGGGGTTTAATTATATCTTAGAAAATCAGTGCATGAAAGGACCAAGGATCAAGTGATATCATTTACTATGATGTTTTCGTCGAGCAGTAAACATTTATAAACCAAGGAATTTTGTTCATTTTGAACCTACACTAAGAATGCATGTTTTTATATAAGACATTAAGATATATGACCCGCTACAACAAAAGGATCCTAAAGTCGCTGACGGCCGAGGAGAGAAAATCGAGTTTGAAGTGACACTATCGAAATTGGTCAAAACAATCGGATTTCTGTTTTTGGCATAATTTTGTAGTGTAATGTCTTGTCCATCGTCTGCCGATATTTTGAAGCTAAATGATCAAAGGAAAGGCAAGAAATCAGCGTTTTTCTGGGCCATGATTTTCCGATTTTCAATGTAACAGAAATGTGTCCGACGATTCGGATTTAGCGCCACAGCTAGACTCCGCCCCTAGCAATGAGGGAGCGATCTTATTGGTCAGTGCGTGGCATCCTGATTACCAATTGGTCGTGTGTAGACTGCTGGCGCTAAGCTTGGAGGAACATGGCGGAGGTCGCTAGGGGCGTGTCTTCTATTGTCAAGGGGTGAAAACTGTCTCGCCTCCCCTTGATCATGATAGCATTGGAAGGACAACTTTGAAGGCGTTTTTCTCGAAACTCTGATTTCCTCAACCACTTGACATGCGCTGATAAAATCATCGATATCTCTGCAACCAAGTACTGTTATGAGCTGTGCTATATATAAAATTAAAGTAGAAGAGTAAGGGAATAATGTCATGACTTTTTCAAGAAATTGTCCTCCCCTGACTTTCGGATCCTTTTGTGGTAGCGGGTCACATATGTCATGATGTGTAATTATATTTTGTACCAAGTTTCCATGGTATTTGGTCCATGCTTTATTACAATGCTGTCTGTTATAGACATTTTCTTGTTAGGACAAAATTTCCTGCGTAACTTCCCCAAGCTTCCCCAAGCCAAGTGCACTGTGGCTTCTGAATTGATACAACTCCACTTTGCAGGGTCTTATGGTGTTATATGTGTGCTACTCCATTCTGTCACTGTAAGTACAAATACTGCCCTGAGATTACTGGTGGTATGGTTGTGCAATTATATCAAAGTGAATATATTGTATTATTGATATATTTCACGCTAAGTGTGCTTCAGAAGAGGTGATTCTGTGTTAAGAGTGTAGTCATGTTATTTGTTATGAATCCTATGAATATGCATTTTTGTAAATGAATGGAGATGCCTGTTGAAGTTTGAATATGCATTAGTATGCAAATTCACAAGACGTATCGCAAATTGCAGTCCAGATTGGCCGTGCTCTCACAAAGTGGCTAACTTTCGAAACATTTTGGGGAAGCAATGAGCTTTGACCTAAAATCTCTTGAAATACCACAAACACTAACTGTTTAGCATATTGTACATAACTTTGTATATCAAAATTCTGTTTTACTTGCATTCCAAATGGATTTTTATCTCAAAACAAAAACAAAAACAGAATCTGTGCTAGTCTGCACTTTTAGACTCTTTGTATGTTTGTGCACAACAATCATAGTAATGAAGTATCACACTATTATTTTTTTTCCATGTAGTAGATGTTGTTACTGAATTAACAAGTCATGAAATCACAATAGGGAATTGCTTACAGTAAGATAAGGAATGTGTTTCATATTATACAATTTGGAGTTTTGAATTTACAATTTGTCATGTTATATTGTACATCTTTAAAAGAAACCCTTTTGAGTTTACTTTGTAATGTTTGTCAATTTTTGTCAGTTCCTGTTTTTGTTGTACCAGGTTGTTTCCTTTTATGGCAAGCTACCCTTATGCCAACCGAATTGTTGGTTTTTTTAATGTTATTTGACGTCAAGATTACATTTGCCAAACCCTGAAAAAAAAAACACCCTCTTGTCCAGATACTCTAGGTGTAAGCTTTGAAAGACAACTCTTAAATGAATCTTGGAAAAATTGAACAATATTGATGAAATTGATGAATAATTATGCCACAGGTTTCAGAAATCTAGCAATCATTAGAGAGCAGCAGTTGAATTTCTGACATGGTGTATTTGCATGTGTCTGACCTGGAAATTTCTCTTTTTTTCTCTCCACTTATCTCTTCAATGAAAGATTCTCCTCTGCAATTTGGGTATATATTTTTCTCATGTTGTGAAGTTGCTTCTGGAAAACAAGTTATCTGGGAAAAGGTGTACATTTTATGGTTATTTTATTTAACAAATGGAGGGGTTCTCCACAGCTTTTCTTTATAGCTTTATCTTGAAATAAAAACTCATCACCTGCCCTTATCCACATTTTTTTTTCAAACTTACAGTGATTCATATTAAACTTTTGCAGATTCTACTGTAAATGTTTAACTCAAAAGAGAGAACTTTTAGTTTCTTTGATTGCAAAACTTCAAAAACTTCTTTTTTTTTTCTTTTTTTTTTCTTTTTTTTTTTTTGGGGGGGGGGGGGGGGGGGGAGATGAAAGTGAAGATGCACCTGCCCATCATGCTACTGCATTCAGTTCTCAGTTGCTTGCTCCACACTTCTCCTCCCCTCAAACCCAGAGTCTAAACATTAGCTTCTCATCTCGTGCTAAAAAACACCACTATAAAATGCCATATAAATGCAATTGTTATCATTATTATTATTATTATTATTATTATTATTATTATTATTATTATTATTATTATTATTGTCATTATTATTATTATCATTATCATTATTATCATTATTATTATCATCATTATTATCATCTCTAGGTCAAACACTTGCCACCTTGGATGCTGCTTTGTCATTACAGAATGAGTACAGAAATCCCTACAGTCTGACACCAGGGCCCGTTTCATAAAACTTGTTATCAGTGACATGTTGTCACAGTTGTTATAAGCTACTGAAATCCTTGCATCTGACTGGCTAAGAGCAAATTTGTCACAGAAATGTGGCAATTGTCACTGATAACAAGTTTTATGAAACAAGACCCAGATTGTGTGCGCAGTAATTTGACTTTACTGACCAAAATGACAGAATGTTAAATGTGGGCCAGTTTGCTGTCAATTTTGAAACTGAAATGATACAACTCATAAACAAGAAAAATGGCAGTAAGATTTCAGAAATATCGGTTTGGTGTCTCGGGCAAGATTTGCCTCTCTTAAAGATCGTGACCTTTTATCATGAATGTCTGTCTTTTGTGCATCTTTAGAATACTGTACCCAAACTGATGATTTGAATCCCAATGCTGGGTGTATGCAGTTCGCATACCGCGCGCTAGAACTATGCGCAGTATACATGTACACACACATTTGTTTTTGCCTGTCAGGCAATGTGTCATTTGACGTAGCAGAACCTTGTCTGTAGTACATTGTACACACTAATGCCCTCTGCTCACTTATACTGGTATAAAATTATCATAATTACATGTAGGAGTTGATAAGATTGTACACAGTCATTAGGCGTTTTCACATCAGCCCGATAAAAATCCAAGCTCGAGATATTTTTCGCAGAAAATAGTCAGCAAAATAGCGCGCTATTTCGAAACATCGGGCTGATGTGAAAACGCCTGTAGTTCTTCTAATGGAACTATGCAAATTTCTTGAATCACCTGTTTCTTTCGGAATGATATTCTATCACTTAGGGTATTTTTATCATTCATTCGGTTTTAGAAAATCAATGGATTTATTATGGAAAGAATCTGACCATGAATGACTTTGCATGTAAGTCTTACATTTTTCGTAATCCTATGACCATGCCTGTGCTTATGTCATTCACTATTAAAACAACATATCTTGGTGCCTAATAGAATTAAGTCATGAACTCTTATCTGTTCCTGAGCGTTTATGAGTTTCGTATGAGAATAGACTGGGGTTGAATAACAAGCCTGAGATATACATAATGTATATGTATATGTATATGTATGTGTATATGTATAATTATGTGTGTATATATATATATATATATATATATATATATATATATATATATATATATATGAAGAGATGTTCGCAAAAAGCGATAAGTCCATATTTGCCAAATGGAGATATTTGCAATTAAATGTCAAGAAAAATAAAGAGAATAATAAGAAAATTTTGGCTTCTTTTGACCATAACTTCAAAAATGTACCTTTATATGTAGTGACCAATATATAATTTAAAAGGTATTATTTTGTACTTTATGACAGAAACCATACTTCAAAATCTTCAAAAATGGACTTATCGGTTTTTGCAAACAAACTCTTTATATATACAAGTACACACATAATATATATGATTGTATATGTATATACAACATGTATTATGAAGAGTTTGAATGCAAAAACAGATAAATGCCATTTTCAGAGTTGTTGTTTTTTTCCTCAAGTAAGGTCTTCATCAAAATAGAGAGAGATGATCTTTAAAATGATACTGCACTTGTTACAGAACAAGAAATGTTTATGAAGAGTATGAAAATTATACCATCACAGATATTTTGATAACACTGGTATTCATTCTCTTTTCAGCGTGCTTCAATTGCAAATTTCCCAAGTTGATGAAAATTGATATACCACGATTTTTTAATTGGAAGTCTTCACATCAATAAATAAATAAGTATAATATATACATATGTGTGTGTGTGTATATATATATATATATATATATATATATATATATATATATGTATATATGTATATGTACCAGTTTGTTTCTTTATACATTATATAAAGAAACAAACTGGTACATGTAATTAATGCATTTTTGGCCAGTAAAGCATGAGTTTATTCGACTCAAATTTTCGGCGTCCTATAAGAAGGCGTTCAGGACGCCGAAAATTTGAGTCCAATAAACTCATGCTTCATTGGCCAAAAATGCATTACCAGCATGTATACATGTATAATATGAATAGAGGGAGAGAGAGAGAAAAAGTCAAACCTGTCTTAGTGGCCACCTGTCTTTATATCTCCCTCGGGTGGCTGCTATAGACAGGTTTGACTGTATATTATGTACATTCACATAGGAAGAGTTTGTTCGCAAAAACCGATGTAAGTCCATATTTGCCAAATGGAGATATTTGCGATTAAAGGTCAAGAAAAATAAAGAGAATAATAAGAAAAATTTGGCTTCTTTTGTCCATAACTTCAAAAATGTACCTTTATATGTAGTGACCAATATATCATTTAATTAAAAGGTATTATTTTGTACTTTATGACAGAGACCGTACTTCAAAATCTTCAAAAATGGACTTATCGGTTTTTGCGAACAAACTCTTAACATTTTGGTGATTTATGATTATGCACACATTGTTATATAATATTGATGTGGATATGATTATTGTCACAAGAGTTGCTCTTTTGCATGATTTCAAATGATGTTAGTTTGATTTTGAGACACTCCCACCATTACAAATGAGGTTTTAATTAAAAAAGAGGTACATTAGACAAGTACAGAGTACCGTGTACATGAATTCAAAACTGAATGAGTCAGTGAGGATTGCCAACACGCAGACATCACAAACATGTACAGAATTATACAGGAAAGGGGTAAGGAATATAGAGGAAAACGAAGGAGAAAGAGAAGGAGAAGAATTAAGGAAAATCAAAGGAAGAGAAGAAAACGCAAAGGAGAAAAAAGAAGAACGAATCATGAAAAGCAGAGAAGATGAAGAGGAGAAAGAGGATTAGGTGGAGAAGAGAAAGAAGAAAGAAAAAGAAGGAAAAAGAAGGAAAAAGAAGAGAAAGGAGAGGAAAAGAAGGAAACAGAGTAACATAAACATTCTCTAAAAAAGCAAGTTTCGTGTCATATTCAATCCGTGAATGCTTCAGGATCATTTTCTACACACAATGAACTATCAGTTCACACACTCCAATACGTATACAATGATTCCACTTCTATTTCGTTTTGGGTATTTTGTAAGGCGCGCATTCCTTGGTGCATGGTTCGGGGAAGCCTTGTGCAATACCTTTGGCAAGAATTGAAATAAATATCCAACCCTCTCAGTCAAGGGCGCCGGAAGCGGGGGGCAGAGAGGGCACTTGCCCCTCCCCCCAATATATATATATATATATATATATATATATATATATATATATATATATATATATCGTCGGTGTTTTCACGAAGTGGCACGACCGGCAAAAATCGAGTAAATTTTTGATTTTAAGATTTTTGCATGTTATGATAGTAAATACCGAGATCTACAACCTGACAAATTTTTGAACCTCAATCTCAAATAATTACGTAATAATAACGACCGTGTCACTTCGTGAAAACTTCGACTGGTCGGTCTACGATTTTCACGAAGCGGCACGATCGCGGGTTGCTGGTGCGTATACGCCGGACGTCATCATAAATCATTTATCTGCCAAACGTCCTCGTACGCGCGCGTCTAAGATGGCTGCGCCCAGAGCAACGGAAACTAGACAGATGAAATCGGTAAAGTTACATTTCGCTCTGTATTGACACTTTAATTGTTCGAATTGTTCACAGTCTTGAATGTAGATTTATGAATGAGGAATTAGAATATCAAAACAGCGTAAATATGTATTCTTGCAGATCACATTGACTTCGTTTGGCGCTGTCCTAGCTTCGTGATCTACGTGTGCAGTCCCACATCTATTATTCGGTGTAAGTGGAGAATAGGCAGGGAAAGTGATTCGACCTAAAGTCAAATGAACACGTCTCACATTTGCATCGAATCTTAAACGCACTAACTGGTGATATATTGTGAAGTTTTATTGTTACCTGTATTACGAGCTCAAATATGTAATGCTACGACCTACTTCTTCCCAGGTGGCAGGTAGACTGATTTAACTCTCTTATCTTACTTGATTATGTCTGAATCTTCCAGGAATTTAGATCCATAGCTGTTTAATAGGGAGTCTATATCTAGGCCTACAACTTCAAGATCTAACTAAGATAGCTAACAGTGTTACAGTGTTAATATTGTTCTTGAATACCGTTGGCGTTACCTGTCCAGGTTACTCTAAAAGTGATGTTATTTCACTGACTGCCTTTGAATTCTCAATGAAAAAAAAAATTTTTTTAGAGTTACTTCTGCTACTAGTACAAGTCTAGCATTAAATCAGGGAGGTCCTCTTCCCACCTCCCTGTCTAAATTGAGGCGTTACCAACAACAATGAAGAGTTTGATAATGTTGTCGAGAATACCGTACCAGCAAATTTGATTTGGATAGACAACAAGCAAAAAAAAAAAAAAAAAAATTGCTGTGCAACGTTTATGCTCACCACCTGAATTCATAAATTATTCTATTATGCTATACTGTAGTATGAGCTTAAAAGCCTCAATGTGGTCGTAATTGGCTTATACGTGGCAAGTACTTTTGCCTTAGTTTGCGATTTTTCGTTTTGTTTATTTTTATTTTCTACAATCTATGGTTCTTTGAAACACAGAGGTTTTTTTTGGGGGGGGGGTGGAGGCTGGGGATTCGGAGCTGGGCAAATTGTAAAATTAAACCAAAGAGATGTTCATAAACTTCAGATTCTGGTAAGACGTAAAATATAGACCTGAAAGGGATGGGGGGGGGGGGGCAGTGTGACGTTTTGCAAATCTGTGCATCAATTTTATGATCTTACAGAACTGGTAGTGATGGAGTTTCATGTGACTGACATCTTTCATTCATCTTCCATTACAAACAGATATTGAGGCATTTGTGTGGACAACCCAACAACTTGCAGACTGGAATGAAATGAGTGCTGTCCTTCGATGATGGGCTACTTTACAGTATTCCTGCAGTTTTCTCCTATCATCTCAAGCTTGAACAAGAACTGTAAGTTACATTGCTATCTGTCAAGGATTTAGAGTAAATTAGACAGACCAGTGTGTAATAGACAGTGCAGGCACACTACTAGTAATAATAATATTACTACTAGTAATATGATTTGCCACATACTGAAATAATTGTTTTGATTACCTTTGAATTCTCAATGAAAAAAAAAAATGATTTGAGAGTTACTTCTGCTAAAAGTCTAACGTTAAATCAGGGAGGTCCTCTTCCCACCTCCCTGTCTAAATTGAGGCGTTACCAACAACAATGAAGAGTTTGATAATGTTGTCAAGAATACTGTACCAGCAAATTTGATTTGAAATAATGGATAGACAACAAGCAAAAAAAAAAAAAAAAAAAAAAAGAATTGCTGTGCAACGTTTATGCTCAGCACCTGAATTCATAAATTGTTCTATCATGCTATATTATGAGCCTAAGAGCCTCAATGTAGACGTAATTGGTCTATACGTGGCAAGTACTTTTGCTTTAGTTTGCAATGTTTCGTTTTGTTTGTTTTGATTTTCTACAATCTATGGTTCTTTGAAACACAGAGGGTTTTTTGGGAGGATGGAGGCTGGGGATTCGGAGCTGGGCAAATTGTAAAATTAAACCAGAGAGATGTTCATAAACTTCAAATTCTGGTAAGCTGTAGAATATAGACCTGAAAGGGATGGGGGGGGGGGGGGGGGGCAGTGTGATGTTTTGCAAATCTGTGCATCAATTTTATGATCTTACAGAACTGGTAGTGATGGAGTTTCATGTGACTGACATCTTTCATTCATCTTCCATTACAAACAGATATTGAGGCATTTGTGTGGACAACCCAACAACTTGCAGACTGGAATGAAATGAGTGCTGTCCTTCGATGATGGGCTACTTTACAGTATTCCTGCAGATTTCTCCTATCATCTCAAGCTTGAACAAGAACTGTAAGTTACATTGCTATCTGTCAAGGATTTAGAGTAAATTAGACAGATCAGTGTGTAATAGACAGTGCAGGCACACTACTAGTAATAATAATATTACTAATATGATTTGCCACATACTGAAATAATTGTTTTGTCTTACTCTTTCTTTAATTACAACTGTATTTGTAGTTTTATGAATGTGAAGCACTGACATAACATGTAACATGGAATCCAACATTTTGACATCTAATTACCTGTAGTCATGTTGCATTTTGTTATAAAGGCAATGCTGTCCCTGAGTCTGATTTTGATATGGTAGCAGTATGCAATTTCTTCAGTGTCATGTATCTTTCAGGACTGTTGTAACTAGTTTTTTATTGTTAGTTTGATTATTGTTGTGTTTTTATTTTTTTATTGGGAGGGGGGCAAGGGAGATGAGGAAGAACAGTTATACACTCTGTACTGATATGAGATACCATCAACTTTGCCAAAGTCAATGGCACATACTGTATGACAAATTCTTGGCAGAGACGATGAAAATGAACTGTCTCAATATACATTTATAGTTTTACTCATGTCAATGTGTTTTTTCTTTGTACACTCAGAAGTCAAATGTCTGAGACATTACTTGCATGGAATTAACTATGTCACTGCTTTTCACTTGTGATGTCCTGCTTTCTTTATTCTTTACTTTAGTTCTGCTCCTGATTCTAATCAACAATATGTTCATTCACCATTTCGTCTGGCTTAGCATCCTCTTCTTACTGCACTCAAGGGTTACATTGTGCACCATGCTAAAGGTGAGCAAGATATAAACAGCAATCCATGCAACACCTTTTCATGTAGTATTTGGTTTTATTTTGTCATAGACAATTACTAAGAAAATCCAGTGTCAATGGACAATTAGGTGTAATCCTAGTACAGTCTTCTTATGCACATTATCCCATTGATTTAAACTTTATGATAAAAAAAATGCATTAGCACTTTTGAGTAAAACACTACCAAAGTGTTTATATGAAAGGAACATTATCATATAATTATTTTCTTAGGGAAATCGGTGTAGTTTAAAAAATGTGGAAAATTTATTAAGAAGTATGTTATGACTGTTGTATCAAATGTCATTATTCCCCTCTGCAATGGAGAAGTAACATTGTCTGTGAAAAACAATTGTTCCTCTTTGCATAGGGAGAGAAGCAGATAACAACTGTCTACTGGAGAAAGCCAAGAGAAACCCGAAACAGCTGCAAATGACTAGGGTGGCTGAGCTGAACATCTGCACTAAAATCCAAGCCTTGGGATCATTATGGAAGGAGATCATAGCAATATTTCACCACAATCACAGAGTTGCTCCACACAGCAGCAGCAAACTTTTCACAAGAGTGTGTACTTTATGAATGGACAGGCAGGTTCTGGCAGAACATTATTTCGATGTTCTTTTTGATTTTCTATTTAATGACTTTGGGTTTGTATGTGTGCAGAAATGAGGGGGGGGGGGGTAGTGGTGTCTTAAAGTAGGACATCATTTCTAATAATGATAATATTGATAATAAGAATAAGAATAAGAATAATAATAATTATAATAATCAACTGTGCTTATATAGCATATGGAAACATTCTGTATTATGCCTTTTGTGCTCAAGGATAGAAATGATCTAACAAAAACATACAATTGCAATTACAATGATACCTTGTTTCACATTTAGACTGTAATGACAGGTGTTTGCAAGGCAAACTTAGATTTGTCAACATTTGCAATTCATTTTAAATTCTGGGTAAGATTATTCCATATAAAATGGTAGAGACATTACAAGCAAATGTATGCCATTGCTTTTTTATTCAGAATAACAAATAAGTCACTACCTTTTCAACGAAGGTTTCTCTCTGGTGTGTTTCCTATTTAAAGTAGTTCTTTCAAATAGTGTGGATTCAAAAGTTAATATCAACATTTTGATCTGTATATGAATTTTGACTGGAAGCTAGTGCAAGCTTCTTAGCACCGGTGAAATTTTTTTTCATAGTTTTGGAATTTGGACACTACTCTTGCAGTAGAGTTTGGAATAGCTTGTAATCTCTGTATCTGTTTGACTGACAATCCACAAAGTAATGTAATTAATGACAAGATCAACATGTCACATTAAGAAACCATGAACTGAATGTACTGCTGTGCATTTATCAGTAAAGTCTCAAATTTTCCAAATATGATATGTGAAAGAATCAAGGAGACATTAAGGGACATTAATCCTACATACTGTATCTCTCACTGTCACCTTATTCACTGACATTACTCTTGATAACCATCAATCCACGGGTCTCTCTATACTGCTTTGTCACAATGATGCCATCCTCAATTTCCACTGTATTATGCTTCCCCTCTCTGACTTTAAACAACAAAACCATACCAATGTTAAATACCATATAGATGTCTCTTCTTTTACTCTGTTTATGAACCAGCTCTCCCATCAAACTATTCATTTTGTCTCCCTTAGCCCAGCCACCATTATGCCAAACCCATAAACAATTTTCAGTATTTTTGAATTATGCCTACCACAGCACCTGTGACACCACAGCAGACGTAAACTAAAGTCAGGACCAAGTCAAGTCAAGTTGTGCAAGTTAGAAAGGTATTAGTAGACTGCAAAAGGGATATAAACAATTGGATGCCTACATTTCCTCTGCTTGCTCTCTCTCTGCAACTAATAAATGACTAATAAACTTTGACAGAAAATGTTTTCTTGGATGATAGATGTACTGGAGTACATAGCCATATTATTGCAGTCTGTGTCCACATCAGAAATTATGGCCTAGACATCATTATCTATGTCTTTCTATATTGCATATTGTTGTGGATTTTATTTTTGAAACAATAATGAGTAAATGCAGATCTGATAGCCACTTCTTACTGAGCTTAGATAAGGAACTTTGTGTATGGTATCCTCTAGCAGTGAGAGAAAAGAAAGGGAAACATGAGGATTTTTATATCTTGCAAAATAACATGGTATGGTAATAAATTATATTTCAGGCACATACTGTGCATAATATGAGTGCTTACAAACTTTTACAAAATTAGGGAAGATCAAGACTGTTTGCAGAAGATTTATAATACACTTTGTGAACTGTCACAGCAATTTAAACATCAATTAGTTCAGTCGCTGTCTACAAGATTGTATTGCCTTTGATATGAAGAAGGTTATCCATACCAAATCAGCTAGTGTCTTTGTAATTATGTACTTGTATTCATATCATCATATTCTAGATTGATTATAAAATTAATGTTTGGTAAACAGCATTTGACCAGGTTGAAGTTAGGTTATGGGATATGGAAGGAGGTGGAACATTTTGGTCATTATTTTGTAAGATTTTTGGGCTGTAAAGGCAAAAGTCAGTCTAGTCTCATACGTCTGACTGACATTTTTGAATCTACGAAAAAAAAAGAAGAGATATTGTAGTACCCTGAATGCCATAAAATATAGATATCAAGGTGGGTGATACATACAGAGCTTTGGTATAAATGTTAGAACATAACAGAAACCTTCGTTACATCTGAAAAATAAATGAAAGGTAATGTACTGTACCTTAACTTCATTCAAGTTGGAATCTGCATTATATGAGTAGTATGATCCACGTATAGTTTATTGAAAAGCCATATTCAAAACTCGTGTACACACGTGGTAATAAATCTATGAATGAGAAAAGATACCCAAATAAAGCTCATTTAGTTTTTATGTAATTTAAAAAATTTTGTAATGTGTCACGTGTAGGAAATAAATAGAGAGAGAGATTGTGTTTTTGTTTGTGTGTATGTGTGTGTTTGCGTGTGTGTGAGGGAGAGAGAGAAAGAAAGCGAAAGAAAGGGTGGAAAAGAGAGTGATATTACCAGCACAGAATTATTTTCTTTACAAGAATGACACATTCACAAAGCAATATAGCAAACTGATTACATTTCATATTCGAAAACAACATGCTTCGTGGTTATAGCACGAGATACAGTAATGCTCCGAGGAAGAGAGTGAATCTTGAAAATTATGATCCGAAATAGTGTGCATAAAGACCGATGCAATGAGCTGAGAGCAATGATCAATGTGTAATATAATGAAGAACAACTCAATAACAATGCCTTTCTGCGAATGGATGAGAGATTTAGAAGGGGAAAAGAAAAAAAAAGTATCAAACAAAATCTTGATACCCAATTCATATCACTAGCATACAAAGGAGCATCGCTAATGCGCGCGCTCGATTATGTGCGCGCGCGGCTATGAGAAATGATGAAGATAACCTAACGCGCAGCGCGTGCGCGCCGATGGTGTCACTTCGTGAAAAATGAAATCCGCACCATGCGCGAAGAATCAAAGCGGCACGGCCGACGGTGCCGGTTCGTGAAAATATTGGAAGCGTTGTTTACGTGTTTTTGTGTTTTCACGAACCGGCACGACGGACTTTGCCCGATATTTCAACGAAACTTTTGTTTTTCACGATGAACCAAGAACATGAAACACACAAACAACTCCTAATCTGTCGTTCAGTGTGATATTTAGGTAACTGGACGTGAAATATAGGCGCAATCATGGATTTTGCAAAGGCAAAAACTTCAAACGCGATTATCTCGAAACTTACTTTCGTGGCTCCGGGGCCGGCTGTGCCGGTTCGTGAAAACACCAGCGATATATATGTATATATATATAATTCATATTTTATATATTTTTTTTTCGGGGGGGGGGGGGACAAAACGAGTTTTGCCCCCCCCCCCCCCATGTGCCCCTTGAAAGTTAACAATTAATAAACAATCAACAATTGATATGAATATAATAAAATACCAAAATGAACAATAAAGGCACTTTTCTTGACTAAAAATTGTCAATTTCATAACTGAAAATGCGAAATTTTCGCCCCCAACGGGGCACTTACACTTATAAGTAAATTTGGTGTATAAGTAGCCTCGCGTCCTTCGACGATTGTGCCCCCGAAACATACCTTTAGTAAACCCTCTCATTTTTCATTTTTTCTTCTTAGCTTTCTAGCAATATAAGAATAGTTATCATTGCTCGAACAATGCGATCACGCTTAATGTAAGCTTAAGCTTTTATGAATGCATTTCAGACTAAAACTAAATGGCAAGGTGAAAGTGGCTCAAAAATGTATGCTGGCGCTAACCTGCATAGCCTATGCACGTAACGCACCCAGCGGCTCATCCGCATTATGGAATACCATCACAAGATGGTGAACGAGTAACACTTTAGTGACTTTACCAAGAACATTTCAACAGTTTTCGGCTCATTAATAATGGATTATCGTCAGAAGCAGCGCAGGTGCTATCAACGTGTGTAGTGTTTTACCGAAGGCTGTAGTCTGGAGTCATAATACAAACACCTTTTCTTTAGATTTGCTACGAAAAAACTAAAGTTTGTTCGCAATGAGTATCAATCTGCATCAATAATATTATGGTGCGAATAAAGAATTAAAGATTGTAATTAACTTATGAACAATTCGCGCTGGAACTGACGCCTCCAACACCTAATTGTATCGTTTAGATTTCTTCTGTTACGTTTAATTCCCTAGAAATTTATTTTTAAATGATCTATATAAACGCGACTTTTATACTCTGTTTTTACAAAAAGTCTATACCATATGAGGGGTATCCCCCCCCCCCTTCCCTCCCTCACACACCCTCCCCCGGCCCGCTCGGTCGCTTCGCTCCCTCGCCGAGGATCTCACACTGTCACATGAATGTGCCCCGTCGAGATTTTGCCCCCCCCCCCCCCCCCCCCAAAAAAAAAAAAAAACACGAAAAAACACCAAAACAAAACAAGACAAAACAAACAAACAAACAAACAAAACGAAGTGTTCCGGCGTGCTTGCTCTCAATGTAGGCCTATGGTGTGATTGGCCAACAATATCATTTTCTCTAACGGCATATGATTTTTTTTTCCTTTATTCCACAGAATTTTTTGCTCATGATCACTCTCAGGGTAAATGAGACCACTGCGTGATTCCACTTTGCGCATGAGCATAAAAGGTCATTTGCCCAACAGGCATTTCGGTTTCTTAGTATACACTGATGTAATATAAGTATTGTGATGTGATGATTATTCATGTCTAGATCCTTTTAAATGGTGCAGCTTGCCAGCACATCCACCTGACACCAAGCCTGGTATAATTGGCAATATCAAAAGAAAAGGTTGCTATTGCATTCAATATTTGTTAAAACAACGAAATGGATGCCCTGCTAACAACTGACGGACTATTCTGGGCACCTCGTCTAGACGAAATTCTTTCATTAACATTCATGAATTCCATATTGTTTCGTCGGGCAATTAAGCTTATGCATTATGTCACTTTAAAAACGAGTGTGAAGTGCCAATAATCGAGAAAGGTCATTTGTACCAATGTGTACATGAGCTAATTACGAATTGGCTTATACACTCGGGATTAACGCTGAAGCTCTCAAGAAAATCTTTGGCGACAGATGGGAATTCATAATATTTAAATACTTTATAAAATCGAAACTGGTTTTACGATTGTATTCAACACCATTGTAAACATCTTACAATATGAATAAAGCACGATGAGTAATACAACAAGACGCGTCCTATGATAGCTTTGCTATGTGGAATTTGTAAGACGGGAACAGATCAATAAAAATCCGAAGTCGCTGTCAAAGTTGACTCTACCATGTCTATACTACACGGTCACTCACCTCAACTGAACAATTTGCCAACATTCTTTATTCAATCAGTGTAGGCCTATGCATTATAATGAGGGTTAGTTGTTACAAACCAACCTGCTTGCCCGAGGCCTGCTAATTTTAGCTTTTGAAATGCGTTGATCACAGTTTTATAGGTGCTATCACACTGAATTCTTAGGCCTCGGCGGAACCCAATGTCCAAACGTTTTGTATAACCTGAATGCATACTAATTAACCAGCTTATTATTTTGGACCACTGATCTCGATCTGGCAGAAATACTTGTCATAACAGCAGATGTGTTTACCGCAACAGACATCAATAACTTCCATACGGGACAGAGCTGACAAAAAAAAAAAAGAAAAAAAAATGGAATGTGTGCAACTCGGTCAATTTATTATAACGTATTCATTTATTGTATGCATACTTCTTTTGCAAAAGGTCACAAATCCTGACGCGGGTTGGATGGCTTGCCTTAGGCCGTGTACCTGGGACCTGGTTTACCTGGCGAAATATCTGACACAAGTGTTATATGTAAACAAATTCCAGCTTGAGACACTCAGTGATTGATAGAGCGCAGGTGCAGCGATTCGAGAAGGATAACGTTATGCATGAAAGAAGTAAAATAAAAACGAAACAAACAAAATTGAAATCAAACTATTTGGCAGTCCAGAAAATCTTTGTAGCTTGCAATTAACTTCTACAATTATAGCCTTTATACACAATACACTGGTCTTCCATACCAACAAACATGATTCACCGTTTATAGGCCTACGTGTTACTTCAAGTCATAATGAGTTAGAGTGCGGTGCTAATCCCGGGTGCCAACCGGGGGTGCCCATGAGTCAAAATGTGCACAAATTGTAAAACCTATACCTATGGACATTCAAGAAATTAGTGTAGCACGCAAAAGAGTAGTTAACCATCCGTTTATGATAATCTTCGCCTTCTCCTCTTTATGCCTGCAAATCCATTGTGGCTTTGCAAAGGAAACAGAGAAACAACAAAAAGAACAATGTTAGTAAGACTTTAATCATTTCCTTTAGAAGCGCAAGAAAATTGTAAATTTAAGTATGATCAAGCACAAACAACAACGAAAATGCATCTGATTTACAAATCGCCCGACGCATCGTCGTAAATAAACATTGATTAGTATTCAGTGTTTGAGAAGAAGCTATGATAAAAAGAAGGCGAAGAAGAAGAAGAAGAAGAGGAAGAAGAAGAAGAAAAAGAAGAAAAAGAAAAAGAAGAAAAAAATCACGGGCTTGCCCGAGTATGACTGTACATCATTGATTTTTTCTTAATTATGATGACGTCATAAACTCTGAATACTAGTAGTAATCGGTGTTTTTAATGATTTTTACTATTTACGTCGAAAAGGGCAAAATTTTTCTATCAGCCTCACACAAAATCAGCTTGACGCAAGAACCACTAATATTTGAACAAAAAATATTTCTTGCTGCTGAAAGTCTAGGAAATCATTACAAGTAGATTATTGTTGATACATCACTGTGAAATGGAAACGATTTCAATTAGATTTTATTATGTCGCGATTCAGCTGTAACCGGACTTAAGCGGGATAGCAATAATTCTTGATGTAAACATTGCTACAGTACTAAACCTCCGAGGTCAGTTTTATTGTCGGGCAGACTACGCAATTGTTGTGATAATAATAAATTATTACAAATGACTGATCAACGTTTCCACGCATAATAAACCTTCTGGGCGACATTGGTATAGCGCAAGTTGCTCAGGGTCCAGGCTGAGGTGCCCGGCTGGTCGGAGCGTGCGATCTACTTAGTACTTTGATGGTCTAGCGCCAGCTTCCGACTGATTCACAATCCCACGCAAATTTGTGCGTAGTCTTATTTAATAAGAAAGAAAAAAACAGTTATTATCCAGTATGAAATAATAAATATCTAAATGGATAAACAGCAATTGATAAACACTATTATGATGATATTTTGATTTTATAATTTTTCAACCTGAAGAATCAGCTAGTACTAAGTAACTCTAATATGTCAAATATATCAAAACATCTAATTGTACTCTACAAATTCCCAGTAACCGACTCTGTCATTGGGTGCTATTTTTAGCTCAAGCTTTTCCAGATATTTTAGGGCGTCACACGCGAAACGAAGCGTAGTAGTTATCGCTGATCTCGGCATATGTACACCGTGTCTGCGATCAACGACATTATTGCAACCAATCTGGTGAATCATGTGAAAAAAACACACCTTTGACCTTGCCAATAAGTCGATGATAGCTCACTTTCTCTTCGATTTTGAGATTACAAGGAGGATAATCAAAGTGCTTGCTGACATTCCACGGAAAAGAAGTGCCATTACGAAGGAGGAGGGCTGCGAAGAGACGTAAAAAATGACGGAATACAAGTTGGTTGTAGTTGGTGGTAAGTTCATATCGTTGTGTGTTTATCGCCAGGTTGGCAGCGCGACTCGTATGTGACACTACGGATAACATGGAATTGCACATGTGGGTCTACGAGAGAAAAACCTGTCACTGCGATTCTGTGTCACTTGTGTACGATGCATGCTAAGTAAATACTGCTTGCAGCTCTTTAAGGCTATGTAATGTGATTGTTTGCATTCATGAAAGTACTAACAAAACACGCATGATTACACTGATAATGATTTTTCAATACAGCCGTTTATGAAGAAGAATTTTTAAAGCTAAAAAGATGAGGTGGGACGGAACTTTGTGTGTTTTGCTGTGACTATGACTGTGAGTGGTTAATAGTGTAGTGGTTATGTATGGTTGGGTGTTCATAATACCGGACACCTAACGTTTTTCTATCAATAGAAACGTGAAAAATCTCACAATTTGCCTGAAATTTTACTCACGTGTGGAGAAAATACTCCGGATTCACAAGCGCGCACTGAAAATGCGATCTGAGGTACGCGCTCTTAGATGGCGGCTTCGAACGCGTGGGGTGTCATTTTTTCCGCACTCAGTTGCCCTGCTCATTTCAGCCGACCACCCTGATAATACGTATAAAGGGCACTTTAATGCGTTTTTTCGACAGGCCGCTGTTTTTTTCTAGCCGTCATTTTTTCCCCAATAATATTTGAATATATTTTGAAACCTTCGATATTACTTTTGAAGGACTGTTTGATGAATTTGACTTGATTTTCATTAGGAAACTTTTCATCGTAATTGAAATAAATTAGATGAGTCGGTTTGTTTTTTCACATTCATTTCTCGTTTCTGCATCAACTCGTACGGTCGTAGCGCGCGGGCGACAAAATGTTTATGTCATGTGTATACATGTGTAACGTGTGTGCACGATCGTACAAGCGGCAGTGACAATTTTGCGGTCAAAATCGTCAAATTTATTACGGAAGGATACTCTGCATCTAACAACGAGTCAGCAAAGGTAGGCCTAGTTATATATAGTTACACGATAAACCTTATTCGATTTTGCTAAATTTCAGTAATTTAGAGGGAATACTTAGTTGTTTTCGCCACATTTTACTCGGTAGCGTAGCCCAGTGAAGAATCGAACACCGTTGCGCGTAGTCCCATGCGTACATTTTCTTTCTGTACGCGCAATGCCATTATAATGCGCGGTTGGTCGTTATGGACCCGGTTGGTGGGTTGAACACCTACCATACTACTACGTTGTATACTAGGGGTCGACTCGAGTAGATCCTACCTTACCTACCTACGACTACGAGCAGCTATATAGATCTATAACAAAGTTAAAAGATCTATAAATGTGATGCTATCACTTTGTTATTGATAGACTTATTAGTTTATTGGTTATTTATTTATCTATTTATTTGGATGATGATTATTACTGCAACTGCTGGAACTCTTTGAAGACTTGCATAACTTAGAGTACCGGTATGAGACCTCCCCGAAAGTGACAGAATAATCAGCAAGTTGATTGCGGTCACTCTCACGGAAGAAGAAGAAGTTGGGAAGTTTGGTCACCAATCATTTGCTCATTCATGTGTACTCGACGTAAGGAAAGGCCACAACGATATGGATTATGAGATCATCAATCTTAAAGGTTTTCGAGAAGGCAGTGTATACAATCACAGGCATGTGTGTCACACGCATGTGTGTGTCTTTACGATGGACAATGGACATGGTCATGCCGTCATGGCCTGTGGACATGTCTGAGCCGAGTGATATGATCTAGTGTAGTAAACTACAAGTTGGCTGGATACAGCAACATCATGCGTGTGCAATGTAATGTACTATGATGGAAATAACCTGATTTTTCTTACATTGGAGACAACTTAATTTTTTTTTGAATTGTTTCAAATTCATTATTCTCTAAGGTCTTCTCTCTTTTTTTTAAATGTCACAAACGTTCATCTACTCTATATTTTAGCTGCAAGGTTTCTCAAAGAAGATCTTAGTCTTCCTAACCAAATGTGCTGGCCTTTTGTTTGGGTTTGTTGCGTTCCAATTCCAAATTGGTATCATCGCAGTTTAAATGTCATGTCACCACTCCAAACATGTACATGCTGCTGCAGCATTTTGCACTCCCCCTGTCTCTTGCCATAGCATAGACACGTTACATGGTAGACACTCGTCCCATTTCCATCGCTGTAGACTTTATACACAGTGGAGAACCACCTGTGGTGGTGGCGATGTGGAAAGCAAAAGAGCAGGAATATTAATAATGATGCAGCAACTGGATCTTAACTCGTTGAGGATGAGTCCCAAGTATACTCGGGCAAGGGTCTATGGGAAATGCGTGTTCTATAGCAAAATCAGCCCGTCCTCAACGGGTTAAAGCTAGTACATGTAGGTGCTACAAGTACGTAGGAGTTCAGTAGACATTGATAATGATGGGCAATACTTCTGTTCTGGGTAACCTGTTGCATTTAATAGTGTAAGTGGTACTGCAAACCACTCTTGTGAATAGTCATGTACAACAACCAAGCATCCAGGTCAGCTAGGCAGATGCCATTCACACGAGTCATCCAGTATGCACCATGTGGAGTTTTGGATGGAGTGAATGTGAAACTATTAAAAAGCTCAAAGCCGTAATCACAAAGTGGCAGTCTTGTCCTTAGCTCTATGGGTAGATTGGCTTGGCGGACACGCTGAAATGAGTTGAATACTTCATAATTTATCTCTTTGGCCTGTGCTAGCAGAGATAGTTGTAGTCCATATGTTGCTTTGTTTTGTACAAAGGTATATTTTGAGATTAAGGTGTGGTTGGTCTGTAAATGTGATGCTGTCAACTTTCTTTGTTCACCATAATTGAGTCAAACGCACACAGTGAAAATATGATCTCACCTTGTTGAACATTCATGTTGATTGTCATTGTAGATGGCTACAGGATACATAACAATTTTAATATACTACAGGATCTACAATGTATAGAACCATCCATAGAGGTGGTGTAACGCTGTATGTTTCTCCCATCCAACTTGTAGGGTATGCATCCATACAGCTGTAGTTTGACATGTGGCTTCCTGTTCCGATCGATTGTATATTTTTTGGTACATGGTAATGGAATTGACTTGTAATTGTCCAGTTGACCAAGGCTATGAACAATCACTGTCGGGCAAGTGAAAATGAATGGTACTGTAGTATGTATTTGGGCTATTTGCCTGAATGGCCACTCTTGCAACACAGGCCAGAGTTTTTGGCAATGATCTTCCCAGAAAGATACTATGTACAGTTTACATACACTGTACATAGGTATGACACACACAACAAAGTCTCTGAAACTTGTGTCATTGTCACTGTAAACCAACAGGAAACAGGAAATGATAAACCGTAATTTTAAAACAAGTTTTCAACAGCATTGCGAAACTCGATCGTCATGTGAAATACAGATAAAGGTTTGGGCGAGGCTTCTTTGAAGGACCAACAGTTTTTAATCAGCCCTGTCATTGTGTGTGTATGAGTATGTGACAAACACTCTATAAAAAAAAGAATAGCACAAAATCCCTTCACAATCCAATTGAGTATATGAATATAAGAACGACCCAAGTCCATGGAAGACCATTTCGAGTAAACTAAAAAAAACTTCATATCTTTTTTGTTTGTCCAATAATATTCTATTTAACTGTGATGGGAAGGCAACATTGTATATACAAATTAGAACATATATTATTATGACAATTAACATTAACAGTAATTGTGGAGACGCCATTTTGTGTGATGGACTTGGGTCGTTCTTTGATTCATATGGACTTGGGTCGTTCTTTTATTCATATACATGAAATTCTGCTATAGAGATGAGAGAAGGACGAGAGAGGGCGCTATTCAAATATGAATGTAAGAATGACCCAAGTCCTTCATTCTTACATTCATATAAGATTTAACTCATTTATTTCAGGCACTTCCGGGGGTAATTAGGATTTATCATTTATACACAAGATGAGTCCATGCATAAGCTACAATTTCCCATGTCAAACTGAATTTGGCCAAAAATTGGACTTGGGTCGTTGTTATATTCATATACTCAATTGCATACAATGTAGTGTTGTACATGTACTTGTACAGCTTGTACGTGTATACATGTCAGTGCTTTGTTTGTGGTTTTGCACAATTTTGTTTGAGTGTGAGTTAACACCTACGCTGGTATTTAAAACAGGGATCATCGTCTTTTGCATTTTCAAGGATGATACAGATTCTACACACCAGCGGGGTCATCATGAACACATACACTGTATACACCCAATAACCCAATATTTCACCCACACTATCACATGGGCAAACAGCTACAAAAACCGTGTGTTTGCCCTGTGCTCTCTGCATGTACACATTATTCTTGCCTGACAGTGAGATCTAGTAGCCCAGGGGCTAGCAAGTAAGCTATTAAAGAGTTTAGCTGCTTTTCATCTCAAAGTGTTTACTAAAATATTCAAGCTTGAACACTAGTATGAATTGTAGAGATGGAACTTCCACAGTTTGTAGGTAAAGAAACAAAACATATTAAAGGACAAGTCCACCTTCATAAACATAAGGATTGAGAGAATGCAACAATATTAGTAGAACACATCAGTGTAACTTTGAGGAAAATTGGACAATCGATGCAAAAGTTATGAATTTTTAAAATTTTTGTGTTGGAACCGCTGGATGAGGAGACTACTACAGCTGGTGAGTCATGTGCGTACAACGGTATAAAGAAAATGTAAAAGAAAATTCAACATATTTTCACTTTTTTCGCATAATAAAAGAGCTCTTGACTTCCCTCTTTCTAAAGGCAGGGGGAATGATATTACCCATAACATTTGTCGGTAACGAGTCAGGGGAATGTGTACTTTTTTCAAAAGATGGAATTTTGTGAAATTCTCTTTATATTTTCTTTTATATTGTTGTACGCATGTGACATCTAAGTTATTCATACACTGCAGTAGTCTTCTCATCCAGCGGTTACTACACACAAACTTAAAAAATTCGTAACTTTTGAACGGATTGTCTGATTTTCCTCAAACTTTCAATGATGTGTTCTACTAATGTTGCTACATTCTCTCAATCCTTATGTTTATGAAGGTGAACTTGTCCTTTAAAAACAAAACTAGATTTCTGGTAGTAGTTATTGAGTACATGTATTACATACATTGCAGGTGTAGATAATGAAGACTAAAATGATAACGATTGATACTGGTGGTGGTAATGAAAATGACAGATCTGTTTATAAATTATTTGTAGGACAGTAGTTCGGGTAGTATGAACTCGTGCAAAGAGTGTGTGATGTGTACTATGCTGTATGTATGTATTTACAGTATCATATAAACACTGTGGCCATGTTTTGATTATACAGCAAATCCATGAACTGACATGTCCATCGTGGCAGTGATATGACAGGAAAATCACTTTCGAAAGAGATCACGTAAGACTCCTTTCCCTGCCGTCAGCTGCCCCTAACTCGTACATGTAGTATACATGTAGAGCTTTAGGGGCTCAGCAGAAAACACAGCGTACTACAGACTGTCAATCCAACGTCTGTGGTGTATAGAGGAGTCCTTTAGCAGCAAATGTTGCATTTCATGAATAATGATTGTGCCCAAAACACTGCTTTCTCAATTTGCCTACATGTACATGTACACCGTACACTGTACAATTGTACAGTAATGCAGAGTGTAGTGTTGTCAACATAAATAGTTTCTGTAACTGGGTTAAATATACCAAAACACGCTCTGGAGTTCAACAGCCTCAAACTCTCCACATTTATCTTGCAGTGTTAAACCTGTTTACTACAGCCTGTAGTGTGTACTTTATTCAAATTTATGGATATTTTTCCTCCCTGGACTGTGTAACAAGTGAATGTTTCATCCATCTGTACCTGCTTAATTAATAAAAATTCTCTGAATATTTGGAATCCAGTTGCATGAATTTTGTTTGCTATATCAGTAAAGTAGATTATATTATCCCATCCAGTGAATCCTCATGCAAGGATCCTTGTTGTGGTCTGCAGTCAATGACATTTAAAGTATCAGTACATTGAATTTGAATAATTTAAGGTATTGGTGTGAGGCATTGGTGCATTATGACAACTACTGACAGTGACACACATGTTGATTATGAAGTAGATTTCATCATTTATCAGTTTTGTTACAATAGAACACAAAGGGCCTCCCAAGGCTTTTTAGTCAGACTATAAAGAATTATGATAGTGTGACGGTGTACAAGGTGTACAAGGTATGGAAATGTTGGAAGAAGTCTCTCTAGATTACAGATTTCTATGTACAATACATGTACAGCTGTAGTTCACAGACTTGTTTATAGAATACAAACTGTACGGTGGTATCTTGTAAAAACTTTTCATTATGTACAAATCTTAAAATTTATCCTTTTTTTTCTCTTTTCTATAATCCTATGACATTTGTTTGATTTCAAAATTCTGCTAATCTGCGTTAGGATGATATCTGAGTTTGGGAATCATGCACACTCAAGTACATTGTAGGTTGGCTTTTCACAATCCATCAGTTGCGGACTTTAATCTTGAAGTGTTATTCAAATCTTTGTACGGACCCTATCTTTGTGAAGTCAGGGATTTCTCAAAGCTTGTTTGAATGCCAGACATTCCAAAGCTGTGAATTTATGCCGTTTACAAAGAGGCAGGGATGCCAGCCGTAAAAAAAGAGTCTGTCCTACAAGGTGTAGCTGGGCAAAAAATAAGCAAAATTACAACAATGTCGAATTATACTGTGAAATTAAAAATGCATTTCGTGTTATTTATGTCAGCAAAATCTATACTTGTGTTGTGGCATTTTTGAAATGCTCCTCAGTGTAATGACCCATTCGGTGCAAAACTCTTCATTCCAAGTTGAACATATGACCAGGGGGGTGTTTCATCAACGTTTGTCAGCGCTGACAACTTGAATCACCATAGTAACAGTCAGTGACCAGAGCATCTCAGCCAATAAAAACCAAGGATTTTGCTGAAATTGTCAGCGCTGACACTTGTCAGCACTGACGAACGTTGATGAAACACCCCCCTGGAGTCCAATGTATTGAGATTTCAGTGATCTTTCACATGCGTCCTTTTGCCGTTGATCGGTAGGCATTTTCCAGCTCCATGCAAAAGCTGTATCAGGTTCCACTTGTTGGGAGTGTTGAGTGTGGTATTTCCAAAACCCTGGACATCTAGGCTGGAGTTGGTCACGTAATATGTTCGTTGAAGTACAGTAGATGCTCAAGTTAGTGAACTTCTTGCGGTGTACCACATACACTGTAACCACTCCACTGAATACATTTATAAGTTCTCCCTGACATATAGCCGTAGAGCATCAGTGAGTAAAAAAGGAAAGAAAACGGTGAGCAGTGACAGTTTCATCATCAACTCTAGGAAATAAGGAAGAAAGGTTTCATAAGGAATATATATTATTTTGTTCCAGGTATAGAACTTTATGGCTCAGTCAAAGTCACATGCATAAGTTTTTAGAGGAGCTCATGACAAGAAGGAAAGTTGTAGCACCCTGTTGAAAAATGTTACACGATATATTAAAATGCAGAGACTCCAACTCTCCCGTTTTCGACGGGAGATCTCCCGCCGAAAGCCCATTTTTGGACAATCTCCCGTTCTCCCGTTTGAGATTTGATTTCTCCCGCCCTGGCTCTGTGTCTCCCGATGGAAAGGATTTCTTACTTATTTCTATCGTATGTTGAAAAAATAAGCCTTAGATAAGTAAGGGAGGAAGGGAAAAAAAAAAGAAGAAAGAAAATTTTTTAGTAGAGATAAAAACATCTGTTTTGTTCAGGATGACATTTTTACAGCATACCGATGGCTGCTGCCATGGAAACAGAATGCAGGATGGTGTGTAATCTGTAAACCAGTTTTGCTTGTTTGTTTCAAAACTGGCATATTTTTGCAGGGAGCAAAACCCAGCGACTGACACACACACTCTTCTCCTTAAAAGGGCAGTGAAACCAGGCGACCCCTGGCATCGGTGGTTGCTAGGGGCAACAAGGAAATGGGCAAAGTGCTGATGCAATCAGCAGACTTTTTCAGACCTAAATTTATTTGTTGTGTGCTGGGGATCTGTTTCTTTCTCCCTTGTGTTTTCTATGAAATATTATCATTAATGGTGTACTACTCAATTATAAAAAACCCTGTAATCTTTTAATATGCAAGGAGGTAATTCATTTCTTTTTTTTTTTATTATTGCATGGTCCAATAATGCATGGACAAAAATGACGAGAATATTGCATTCAGAAAAGGTTCTGTTTTTGAAGCCATGAGGGTACTGTACTGTGAATTGGATGCCTTTTGTTACATATGTATTCAACAATAGAATTTACCTCTAGTGATGCATTTACACAGGGCCAGGGGATTAGGTTTTCTTCCCCTTGTGATAATGCTCTACAATGTATGATTACAATGTGTCTCTTATCACGCTGATGTTCAGGTATTTACATTGTAGAAGCAATGTACGCAGATTACCTCAAAATTGCACTTTTTAAATAGCAGAGAGTGCACTGTCTCAACATTTGGAGTCATAGTAATTGCTCTGTGGATGTTCAGTCCCCCAGCTCGCATCACAATGCTGGAGATGGGGGCAACGCACTGGAGTTTCACACTGTTCTAGGGAGGTGAGGTTCAGTGAGGCCAAGATTTGTATGTACAGCATAAGAGTGAATGACTGCACATTGTGTGTATTGTTCAATGACAGTTGTCATGCAGGATTTTTAGACGTACAACACAGGGCAGTCAACTTTGCGAAAAGTGGGTTCTGTTTGTGCATCTTCGACTGATTAATGAAATACCCGGAATACTCTGGGCGACTTTCTAGGCGTGTCCTGCATTCTTCGATGGCAAAGTTCACCAAGTGAATACATGGTTGATAGCCTTGTACTGTACATGTATGTACACAGCTCTGCAGGGCATGCTACAGGGAAATCAACAAGGATTGTACAATGTACATGTTGTTTGCTGTCTTAGGAATGTTGTATTATACAAGTTGGTATTCATGTGAGGAGGTGAATTATGCATTACCCCCCAGGATGGTGCCATAAACCATTCTGTGATGAATTGTGAAAGGTCAAGTGCGTACAGTGTGTTAGAATTCACTCCAAGGTCACAGGCGGTTGTAGTAGGGGGTCTACAATGTACATGTTGTACTGAGTCAAAATCCTGTGCTGCACATATACTTGTACAATACCAGCAGTCTGATTTTTTAACCTGCCAGATTTGCTAAAAAAAATGTACGTAATATGTGCTTTGATGACCCTTTGGGTACCCCTTCTTGTGCCCACCCCCCCCCCCCCCCCCACCCCACCCCACTAGGCGTGCACACAAAACGAATGTACTTGGGGGATACACACACTGCACACACATGCAAGTATGCAAGCATGTTATTGTAACATACAATTGTACACATGTTACTATGCACATGCAATCATAATGTAGGAAAAAATGTACCTTTTTCGACCCATAGGATGACATCAGGAAGTGTATTACAATACTCACTGGGAGCTTTAAATATACACTGTATGTTTGTAAAATTGTATTAAAATTCTCTTGTCATCTTCCCAGGCATTCCACAAATGTAACTTTCCTGAAGGAGTTGGAATTCATGGCTGTTTGTGTGTTGATTGCACACTGCTGATAATTCAGTCCACTCTGATGACTAGAATTGAAATACAAGAACATGTTTTACATACTACTGAATACGCCATATATATTTTGTGAGCCTAAATTTTCGCAAATCGGGAATTCCCGACGATTTCGCGAGTGTTTAAATTCGCGATCGTGGAGTCCTGTACTGAATGGAGAAATGTACAAGTGTGCATCAAATCCACATTGGGAACAGAGTCAATATTTTCGCGTGTCTTTAATTTCGCGATTAGCACCTGACTTGCGAAATTTGTGAAAATAAAAACCTTACGAAATATTCAGCGTATACAGTATGTACAGATATGTGATAGCATACGAGAGCAAGCTGTTCCTGCATATTGTACTTCAAGACGGTATTCACTGGCTAGTGTATTAAAAGAAAGACAAAATGACCTTACATTTTCTGATTATAAAATGGAAATTACACGGATATCCAATGTTACAAAAAAAAAATGGTAGAAAAACATACAAACAAAATACGTTTATGCATTTTGTTTTGTAATAACAAACCACAGAGAAGGTAAAATGATTAGAATTGCCTTCATACGTTTAATATGTACAGTGTAGGACTGGAGACATTTGTTTTTTGATTTGCTGAAACTTCCTTGATGACATACCATGTGTCAATTTGTAAAAAGACAGTCAGCCTGAAGTGGAGACTACCCACAGAAAACTGGATAAAATGAAACATTAGAAACCACAATCTGTCATAGAGAAACCCCTGTTTATTTTCTTTGTCGAGGAAAGCACTCTCCTCAAGTTTAGTTTGACTGCCATGTGGCCTTATTCTCAAGTTTAATTTCTGTACACATTAGATAGGAAATAGTGGAAGTAAAGCTGCCAGTTATTGCCTTTCGTTTACAGTTTCATATTCTGATTTAAAAACAAAAAAAGAGAGAAAAGAGTGCTTTCACTATCTTCATACTCTATAGAGTGTCAATCATTTAAATGAAAGGGAATCTCTCCCCTAAAATTTAAATTTGAGAGGTGTGAGAGCATGTACTAAGAACTCTAGAGAAAATTATATCCCATCAGAAAAAAATACCCCAAAACGGTGAAATATTATCAGCACGTACTAGTGCGCGCTGCCATAGTAGCCAGATCTGAAAATATTAGCTGCGCGTAGTTGTAGACCATCGGTGTGTGCACGTGTCCTTCGTTCGCCTCCGTCGGCACACAGCCGTATCGAATACTGTCTATCGGTATCACTTCATCAAGCCATATAAATTATGCATCCGCATGAGTAGATGCTGCCGCGGCTGCCTGGTCAGTGGCCCGGCGTGGCGCGGCAGCACCAACCTAGCTGCGTACATGGACATTTGCGTGCGTTTGCGTATTTTGAGAGTATCGTAGTACACTGATCGTACAGAAAAGCATCGAATTACGCAATGGCATGCAGTCGATAACGCCAGACGACCACTCTTAGATCAAGGCGCATGTCATTTTGGGCATTTTAGAGAATGCTCTATATGATGTCTCTTTATATTGCTTCAAATGTATATCTCTGTGTGTGAGTAACATTGCACTCTTATATTTGATAGGGATATTAATACCAGTACAATAATCTACAATGTCAGAAAACTAAATTTCTGTGTACAGATACACTTGAAGCATGTAGGAAGTGCTAGTTAAATGACTTTTGATAAACTGAGACATTGAAATTAGAGCAGTCTTGGACTTGGCAAATACAGAACAGTTGTACAGGTAAAAATGGCATTCTTCGTGATCAGAGAATGTGTAGGAAACACAGCATCCCCGGAATCGCATTTCAAACCACATTGGTAAACACTGTGTTCTGTTGTTCCTGGTATACACAGTCCTTGGGCTGCACAGGCCAATAGTGGCAAGATGTGGGAGGAAATCTGATTCTTTGTTCAAAATAAAGAAAACATCTTTACACTCCAAAGGTATCAACTTGACTGCCCAAGGGCAGTTCCAAGAATTTCAGGGGGAAAACTGGCTTTATAGCTCAGCTTTTGTTGTCCAGAGTTTCCCAGAAAGAGGTCAAACAGTTTTTTTCTTCTTACGAAACTTTTTTTTTTTTCTCCACTACAGTACCTCATAGTGACACCAGAAACCTCAGCCTTGTATATGTGTGTGTGTGTGTGTGTGTGTGTGTGTGTGTGTGTGTGTGTCAGTCTGTCTGTCTGTACTTGTATACATACATGTGTAGGTTTGCAGGGATGCCAAGTTCAAAAAAATTGTATGAGTGAGATTTTCATGACTCGGCATCTCGGAATGCGAATGTGCGCGTGAGTGAGGGTGTGGGAGGGGGTTTTCCCCCCTGTGGCCTCACACGGTAGGGAGCTTTCTCAATTTTTAGCTCTTAATGGTGCGATCAGGTGCATATTTTTTATTTTACGGGTCAATCCACGTCAAATCATCCAATTTTCAGAAAAGTTGTCACCCGACCCCCTCCGATTTTCTTTAAAATCGCACCAAATGTTCCCCAAAGTGTCTGACGGAAAATTCCAAAATATTTTGCCCCAAGGTCAATTGGTTGCTAAGATACAGCCTCACATAGCAACCGATGCGCATTCCAAAATATTAGTTAAAAGAAAATTATGCATTTTTGATTGATTGTGGTAGCATGGATATTTATGCAAAAGTGTTCATTATCTGGAAATTGAGAGAACTTTATAGTCTTTGCAAGAAAAAGTGACTAAGACGTGAATTTGACTTTTCGTTAACGTGCACGAGGTCGCCGAAAATGGTGTTAAATGTTAATTCCGAAAATTTTAATGCATATTTAGAGGCTAATATCTTCCACATTTCATCACCTTAGGTTCTAAAATATTATGCTGTTGAAGGCTTTGACTTGCTCAGTAATTTTGAAAAAAAATTAGCGGATTCGTGCTCACCGTTTTCACGGAGAGCGCCCTCAAAGTTGACAAAAATGAAAAATGTGCCAAATTCAAGGTCACGGATCACCCTTCGTCCCACTTAGGAATGGCATCAATTTTTTTGTATTGATAGACATTTACCTATATTATCTTGAGTTACCAGAGAAATTTTGCTACCGAAATGTTCAATGGTAAATTTACCCCACTGAAAATAGTCGTAAACGGCCAAATTCCCATGTAATATCATATATTGGGTTTAGAGGACATTTCAAATGTCCATGCTTTCAAGATAAAAAGCCCTAGCCCTGTGATATTTGCTGTAGGGGTAGTCTGTTATACATATTTTAATAATATATACCACAAAACACTTTTATTACATAATAATGACTTTGAAATTTAATCCAAGATTTGATAAAAACAATAAGTCGCTCCATTTTCCTCATTGCACTGCATGTAATAATGTGTTTTGAAAGACTTTTCACAGAGCAATATTTCAAGAATTATGAAAGCTGACAGCCTACTATATTAAGGTTCTAAACTATTTGTGCTCTTCTTTCAGATTTAGTGTCAATTTGATCATGAATGTTATACCCTTGACCTTGAAGTGCTTCTAAAAATAGCTGTAAATTTGTTAAAATTACAAATTACACACACAACAGGTGTTTTATGGCATAACATACTAGTGATTCTTTCACAAACACAAAAGTTTTTACAGTGTACATGTTATATACTGGAATAAATCTATAGGTTCTGGCAAGATATGTTACAATCAATTACTTTGTTCTGACAATGACCCTGAGTTTATGACCTTCAAAATCAGGAGAAATGCCTATTCCTGCCCATAAAGACTGCTTTAAGTAATAGTTGATATTATGGACATTGCACCCAACACATAAGATTCTTATTCTAGCCTGTGAAACGCACATTAAAAGCACTGAGAGTCTTCTTTTTGGGGGGATTTGTTCTGTAACTTATGACAACTTCCAAAATAATTTCCATTCTTATGTATTTTCTTGTTTTGGAATATTTGTTAAGCATTTCTTTGTTTTTTATTTTCTACAACATTTGTGGGGGTTTTTTATTGGAAATTGTCACAGCCCACTTTTTCTACCATAATTTGAATAGAATTAATCAATCAAAGTGATAAATAGTAAAAATGGTCAAGTTTTTTTATGAATTTCACCACAAAGCACTGTTTTCCATAGGAAATGCACACAAAATCACAAAATATTACTGTCCCCTTTTGTGATTGAAATTGAGGGTCATTGTCAAAACAAAGTAATTAATTGTAACATAATCTTGCAAGCACGTATAGATTTATTCCAGTATATAACATTTACACTATAAAAAGCTTTTGTGTTTGTGAAAGAATCACAAGTATATCATGCCATAAAACACCTGTCATGTGTGTAATTTGTAGTTAACATATTTACGGCTATTTTTAGAAACACTTCAAGGTCAAAGGTATAACATTCATGATCAAATTGACACTAAATCTGAAAGAAGAGCACAAATAGTTTAGAACCTTAATATGGTAGGCTGTCAGCTTTCATAATTCTTGAAATACTGCTCTGTGAAAAGTCTTTCAAAACACATTATTACATGTAGTGCAATGAGGAAAATAGAGCGACTTATTGTTTTTATCAAATTTTGGATTAAATTTCAAGGTCATTATTATGAAATAAAAGTGTTTTGTGGTATATATTATTAAAATATGTATAACAGACTACCTCTACAGCAAATATCACAGGGCTAGGGCTTTTCAGCTTGAAAGCATGGACATTTATAATGTCCTCTAAACCCAATATGTGATATTACATGGGAATTTGGCCGTTTACGTCCATTTTCAGTGGGGTAAATTTACCATTGAACATTTCGGTAGCAAAATTTCTTTGGTAACCCAAGATAATATAGGTAAATGTCTATCAATACAAAAAAATTGATGCCATTCCTAGGTGGGACGAAGGGTGATCCGTGACCTTGAATTTGGCACATTTTTCATTTTTGTCAACTTTGAGGGCGCTCTCCATAAAAACGGTGAGCACGAATCCGCTAATTTTTTTCAAAATTACTGAGCAAGTCAAAGCCTTCAACAGCATAATATTTTAGAACCTAAGGTGATGAAATGTGGAAGATATTAACCTCTAAATATGCATTAAAATTTTCGAAATTAACATTTAACACCATTTTCGGTGACCTCGTGCACGTTAACGAAAAGCCAATTTCGCGTCACAGTCACTTTTTCTTGCAAAGACTATAATGTTCTCTCAATTTCCAGATAATGAACACTTTTGCATAAATATCCATGCTACCACAATCAATCAAAAATGCATAATTTTCTTTTAACTAATATTTTGGAATGCGCATCGGTTGCTATGTGAGGCTGTATCTTAGCAACCAATTGACCTTGGGGCAAAATATTTTGGGATTTTCCGTCAGACACTTTGGGGAACATTTGGTGCGATTTTAAAGAAAATCGGAGGGGGTCGGGTGACAAGCACTGGATGATTTGACGTGGATTGACCCTTACTTGTTTTGAAAGACAAAAGGGAAATATACCTTCATTTGCAACTCTCACTTAAAGTTTTTGAGCTATGCTTATTATTATAGGCCCAAGTTGCAGACTTCGCCCGATGCGTGAGAAAAATGTGTGCCATGCGTGAGATCGTGAGATGGCCCCTACATTGTAAATGCTTGGGTCTCACGCAGAATGCGTGAGACTTGGTAGCTCTGGGCTTGTCTTTGCACAAGTTTACTGTACATGTACAATGTATGTACATAGTGTATCCACGTAATGTGATGTTAATTGCTGAGATAAAAAGATGGAAGGTGGATGATAGATAGGAGACTTGATGAATGATTTGGTTTTTTTTGAAGGATGAATGGAAAACCAGAGATCATGTACAATGTATGTTAAAAGGGATCATACAGCCTTGGTTGAGACCTAATTTCAGGTTTCTAACATTTTTTTTTTGTGTGAGATAATGAGGAACCTCTTATGAAATATTAAAGAGCATGTAATTCCATGAGGAATTCAACGTTTATATGATGAAAATAGGTTTTGAAATGGCTGAGATATCTAAAACAGAGCGATTCTAATAAAGTGTGGGACCCACCTTTTATTATGATTGCTTCGTTTTACTTTGTTTTTGGATGTTTTACAGTCATTTCAAACCCGATTCTCATCAAATAAACTTTGAATTCCTCTTGATATGCTCGGTATGTTCCGTATGGTACAGGTTGTACATTAAAAAATATACAGTATGTGCACACAGTAGAAGAATGAGATGGTCTGACTGGAGAAAAATCTTGGGTACAAACAAATAGACTGAGCAGCAAGGTAATATAAATGCAATTTCATTTGTGAGAAATGTGTTGTATTTTTCCTGTTCAAAGATTGTCTATTTTATTCCACATTCTACTCAAACTGAGCACTTCCTTTTCTATTAAGGGAATGTCTTGAAGTAAAAAAAAAGAAAAAAAAAACTGCTGTAGACTATATAGGCTGTGTTTATTAACTTTCCCATGTTTGAAAGGCATTTCAATATACCAACTATCACAACGGGTTTGCAAAAGCTTCAGGTCGCGTTTTTTCGAGTTCTTGCATTTATCACCTCTGTCGTGAGTCGACTGGGAAGCCTTGTCACTGCTCAGCTTCATTGCACAGTTTGACCCAAGAAGTGGAGACGTGTAGTTTGCAGTTGCTGGCGTGGGCAGGTCTGAGCTACTGTACACTTGTATGAATGCATTTCAAAACTACTTTGCATTCATTAAGTCTACAGAAGCACATTTGTGTGATTGCACTTCTTTTGGTGTTTCAGAAACCTGTTTAGAACTAACTCCCATGTAATCAAAACAGATGCGTTCATCAACTGCCCAAAACTCCTTGAAAGTTGTGTTGAAACTGCAGCAAGGGCCCTGTTTTATGAAGAGTTACAATTATAATTGATCATAACTACATGGACAGTAAGTTGATTTCCATGGTAAGTCTATGACAGGCTGTGTACATGTAGTAAGAAAATTTGTAATCAATTATATCTTTTGATAAAATTGGGACCAGAAGTGAGTTGATAAACGCAGCCATATATGGAATAGATGTACAGTGTAACTGCCTCCACCCTCTTTTCTATGCAAACCCTATGAGATGATGATATATTATTGTACACTGTAGACCTATGCATACCAGTGTAGGATTTTCAATTGTTCAGAGACGGATCTATCACAATGAGTGACTTGACAGCTGGGTTTGTTAAAGCAAGGCGCTTCGAAGAATAAAGATGGCTGATTGGCTAGCTGTGGAAATATGTCAGGAGAAAAAACACTGCAGCTTTCACAGATAATAAATAGGTGTAGTGTGTACTGTAGATTAATAGACAAAACAGATACCACAGTGGATAGATGGGCAGATACAATTTTTGTAGTAGGATAGATTGATGAATTGATTGATGTATGAATGGAAGGATAGGTACAATGTACATTGTAGTTTGATGGATGAATCAGGGAGGTGGGAAGAGACACCACCCTGGATGAATAGTGGAATGTACACTGTACTATGTGTAGGTATAATTTGTACATTATACATATTAGAATCTACATGTAGCTGAACATATAGATAAATCTACAGTAAAATGAAATTTTATGCTAGCTATAGGTAAATTATCAACCGATAGGTCCAACATGTATGTAGATATTGAGTGTAGATAGAGAGTATTATATGAGAAAACAAAGAAGATTACATTTCAAGATGTACATTTGTACGTTGTAGGCTTGCACTGTACCTGTACATACTGTACATTGTTGAGGAAATTGATGTACACTGTAGAAGGCTACAATGTAGATAAATAAAAGGCAATGTATGTAGCTGGCTAGATACACTGGTGATGAATAGGTAGATAAATAGGTAGGAACATTTAATAGCCAAGTGACACAACACTGTAGGTAGACATATGGACAAAATAGTGCGCATGCCGGGATGAGACCTCTCGCATTATGAGCAGGATGGATTATGAGGTATGACATGGTAGGCAATTTACAGGCAATGTACACGCAAGGTACAATGTCTGTAATGACATTCCGAGAGTGTCCACCATTGCACTGCTGGTGTGAAGG
Organism: Diadema antillarum; assembly: GCF_040938485.1. Taxonomy (NCBI): domain Eukaryota; kingdom Metazoa; phylum Echinodermata; class Echinoidea; order Diadematoida; family Diadematidae; genus Diadema; species Diadema antillarum. The sequence goes on from NW_027273206.1 coordinate 58,439, forward strand.
CATTTTATGAGAGAGAGAGAGGGAGAGAGAGAGAGAGTAGACCACACCCACTGACCTGGATATCCAGGCACCTTCTTTCTTTTTTCCCCATTGTGTAGTGTTGGAAACCACACAGACAATCAATAATCACTGCGGGTGAGAAAGAGAAAAAGTTCAAAAACAACATGAGGAGATCATGTCAATATCAAGCTGTGATACATTGTACAGACTGTACACAATTATTGTACATGGTATGTTAAGTCCCATTGCTTTTTATTATGCAGTGCTTTATATTTTGGTACACAGCCTGTGCATTGCTTGTTGCAAAGGATTTGTGGATTTATTAATTTTTTTTTACACGCTTTGCCCACCTGTAGTATTTAATAGTGCAATAAAAGTTTGAATTAAATTGGAATTTCTTAAGGAGAATGATACCCGAATATTTTATGTGAAATGAGCGAATGCAGCAATATCAATAGAACACATCATCGAAGTTTGAGGAAAATTGATTCAAAACTGATGAAATTTGGAAGTTTTGTGCAGCCAATGCTGGATGAGGAGACTATTCCACACTACACTTGTGATGTTACATACATTGTATCATGGGAAAAGATGTACATGTATTGAAGCAAATGAACAGAACAGGGGTCGCACTTAACTTTTTTTTAAACTAGCCAGGCGGACTACTTAGAATCAATTTTTGACACTGAAGCAATATTTTGGCTAGCCAGACGGACTAGTAACTTCAGAATTTACGATTTTTAGCTAGTCCGACGTGATTTTGGGTGGCCAATGGCCAGCGGACCATCGCCAATTTCGAACCCTGCAGAAAATTCAATGTATTTTCACTTTTTTAGCATTGGAATTTATAACAAGTACATGTACTTGACTCTGTATTTCTTTTTTATTAGAAAGCGGGAAAATGCAAATTGAGCCTGAGGGAATGTGCATTAAAAAAAAAAGAATATGATGAAATTCTCCATTACGTTGTATATATTTTCCTTACTATATTGTTGTACACATGGCACATACAATGTAAATACATTGTAGTAGCCTTTAATACACTAGAGTCATTTTTAAACATAATTAGAGCTGTGTGTTTCTGTACATGTTAGTCATCATTTATCACATTGCCATACATTACAAGCAAGATTTAATCGCTTACATCATCCAAACAAAATAGCTCTGCATCTGGCTGGCACAACCATTCGTTGTGGAAGGCCTTTCCATAAAATTGAAAAAAAAAACACCAACAACCTTCTTTGTAACCTTTGCTCTGTCGTTCTTGACACACCTACACTGTACAGCATCCGATAAATGCCATGAATTGGAAATGACATTTATACAGTATCTATACAGTGCATTGGTACAATACATTGTCCTCAAAGTGGTTCTGATGTAATTGAAGTCGCTCTTAAATGCCGGTTTAATTGTATGATATGCCACATCCATTTTTCCCCATATGGCAGTCATATAGGGGTTGCACACATGTACAGTATATATGCTATTAGAATGGTTCATTTAATGTGAAATTTCTTAGTTTTGATTAATGTGATCATATGTAATTACTCAGTATTTCCTGTTCACATTACTGGTAGAATATTATTATTCAAGTACCAGGTAGATGTTGTGACTTTTTGACACACTGGGGCTAATTTTGTCATGGGTACAATGTATATAAACTCAAGACACTGTCAGTAATTGGTGTTAATGTGCTGTAAGCTGTTATTTTCGCGAGGGTTTAATTTTCATGAATTTTGCAAATCACTGCCAGACCGCAAATTTAACAACACATGAAAATGTTGCCATTATGCTAGGCTACAGTTGTAATAGTACACTTAAATGATAAGCCTCGGTGTCAAATCGCAAAAACAACATCTTGCAAAAATGTCCATGACCTCCCCATTGGCGAAAATAAGTACGCAAAAATAACAGCATATACAGTACAATGTATCTTAGATTCAAATGTCATTGATGGCAATTTATCACTCATTTGAAAAAAAATGGTACAATGCAAGCATCATTAAAATATGAAAATTCAGTGTATGATTAGCATAATAATATGCAGAGTTTATGCAAATACATTTGTATGTACAGGCCTCGTGATGATTATAGTGACAACATTGTACAATGTAGTTTCCAAAGCATTCATACAGTACTTTTTATGTGCAGTGAGTGCTCCTTCATGCATAGGAATATCATCTCCAGGTTAGTCTGATAACGGCTCTTTGTCGAAAAATTCCGATAGTGAAAGCCACTACAATTTAAACAGAAGTGTCTGTGAAGATTATGGAAAAGTCAATTCAAACTCCAGAATTTCTTTCCAGTTGGTAAAATTCCTTTGCATTTCATGAACAGATTCAGTTTATAATGCATCACTCGTTATTCATTTTTCTAAAATGGGCTGGAAAGAAAAAAAAAAAGCAGCGAGAGTGAGAGGAAGAGAAAAGAGACCAAATTTTGTTTCCGTATTTGGTGTTGATCGGGCCAGAGTAGAGATGAATCTCTTTCCGTGTGTGTCCATTTCTTGTTGGTATCCTGGAATCCTGTGGAACCC
>NW_027273207.1:0-46856 GCF_040938485.1 Diadema antillarum
CTAACCCTAACCCTAACCCTAACCTAACCCTAACCCTAACCCTAACCCTAACCCTAACCCTAACCCTAACCCTAACCCTAACCCTAACCTAACCCTAACCCTAACCCTAACCCTAACCCTAACCCTAACCCTAAACCCTAACCCTAACCCTAACCCTAACCCTAACCCTAACCCTAACCCTAACCCTATCCCTATCCCTAACCCTAACCCTAACCCTAACCCTAACCCTAACCCTAACCCTAACCCTAACCCTAACCCTAAACCCTAAACCCTAACCCTAACCCTAACCCTAACCCTAACCCTAACCCTAACCCCTAACCCTAACCCTAACCCTAACCCTAACCCTAACCCTAACCCTAACCCTAACCCAACCCTAACCCTAACCCAACCCTAACCCTTACCCTAACCCTAACCCTATCCCAAACCCTAACCATAACCCTAACCCAACCCTAACCCTAACCCTAACCCTAACCCTAACCCAAACCCTAACCCTAACCCTAACCCTAACCCTAACCCTAACCCAACCCTAACCCTAACCCTAACCCTAATCCTAAGCCGTAAACTCTATGCCCTAACCCTAAAACTAACTCAACTGTAACCGTAGCCCTAACCCCTCACCCCTAACAGTAAAACTAACTCAACCCTAACCCTAAGCCTAACCTAGTTTCCTGCCTTATCATTTGGCGCTACATTCAAATCAAATCACAAGTCGTAGCTGTCTCCCTACATAGCCAATACATGCACGTATGGAAATTTTACAGCCAGACTCAGCACATGTACGGAAATTTCCCAGCCACAGTCAAGCAGTTTCCCGCTTTAACAGTTGGCGCGAAATTGAAATATTAACAGTTGGCGCTACATTGAAATTAAATCACAATTCTTAGTTTGTGCTGCTTACAGCCAATACATACACGTATGGAAATTCCCCAGCCAGACTCAGCACATGTATGGTAGCCACAGTCAGCCAGTTTCCTGCTTTAACAGTTGGCGCAAAATTCAAATATTAACAGTTGGCGCTACATTCAAATTAAATCGCAATTCTTAGTTGTACTGCTTACATAGCCAATACATACATGTATGGAAATTCCCCAGCCAGACTCAGCACATATGATAGCCACAGTCAGCCAGTTTCCCGCCTTAACTGTTGGCGCGAAATTCAAATATTAACAGTTGGCGCTATATTAAAATTAAATCACAAGTCCTAGTTGTGCTTCTTACATGATAGCCAATACATAAAAGTAGGGAAATTCCCCAGCCAGACTCAGCACAAGTATGGCAATTCCCAGCCACAATCAGCCAGTCTAACCCTAAGTCTCGTCCTAATTGGAATTCAAATTGTATTTCAGAGTATTTCAAACCACCATAGCGGGAATTTACATCAACAGGGATATCGATAGTGCCATCCTGATTGGAAATCACAATGTTATGCGTGCCCAGTTTAAGCAGAAGTATTTTTGTGGGACAGCGATCATCATCAGGGCCTCCAACGAAGGTGTAATTTCGAGCATTGCCTCCTTATCCAGGCAGGAAACGACGAGGGTCTGAACGCATTATGTCGTCACTAACTACCCTTTGGCTGCCTTCAATGGGCGAATCCAAAAGTTCCTGGTTGAGAAGCCGTGCAAGGTAATGTATAATGTACTTTTTTTTTCGAATGAAATTACGTATTTGGGGTGAACATTAATACAATTGATATTGATATGAAGGTAGAAGCTACATTGTTCTTGCCACAAGAGGGCATTATTGCAATTTATACATGTGCATACTAACATTATTCTTTACATTTGTTTTCTAACATTTTCTAAAAAGAAAGATTCAAAGGAAAAAACTGAGAAAATGTGTAAAAAAACAATTCTAATGCTTCTTTACACGTTTTTTACACGTATATTTTTCCTGTTTGTATTCAATATAGCCGAAGGGCCTTGGTCTCGACAACATTTGGGTAACACACTGCACCACGTCAGAAGAGGTGGAAAAAGTGATAAAAGAAACCAACCACAACAAGATCATGGTAAACGGCGAATTTTGGAGAGCGTTTGGCGAATGGATAGAAGTGAGTTCTTGAAATGTTGCAACCTACATTGTTATCCCATCCCTAACTACCCTTTACCGTCAGTAAAATAGCATCAGAGAGAAGAAAAAATCCTTGCTAAATTGACCCAAATTTAAAATGAATTAGGTCAAAATATCACAAAGTATAACAAAGCGTTACGAAGTATGATGAAGTAAAGCGATAAACTGACCAGCTTGTATTGATTCAATAGGATTATTTCAATGATTACAATTTGTTTCTAATCCCACCTATTCAAATCCATTTTCTGTTACAAAACACCCTTCGTAAACAAGAAAGGGTGTTCCAACCGAATGCGGACATGCTAGGAGTTACTGCAATCCTGAAGGTGGCGACAGATGGCTCCATCATTGACATTGTGAGTAAATATTCATATTAATCATTGTTTCTAAAGTTCAAATAAAAAATGTAGGTATTCAGTTATCATTTTGTTGAATAGCAGATGGGAGGTATGGAAAGAAACTTAAAGACGTCTGGAAGCAATACTAATTGGAATTAATCATGGCTTAAAAGCAGTGCTTAACAATGATTAGTCTTTCTTCCAGCCGCCTTTAAATTTCATGTACAAAATCTATGGGTTTTTCTACTTAGAATATTTTTCGACTTCTCCATAGGCAATGTACATAAAATTTTAAAGACGCCTGGAGCGAAGACTAATTGGAGTTACAATTTCAAAGTCCAATACGCTGGACCTGACACCGGACTTAACATTTTTCTGAAGTATGAGTCCTTCAATACAATTAGTTCTCCTTCCAGACGCTTTCAAATATTCTATGTACAAACATAAGGTAACTTAAAAAAGGGCTGGAGTAAAGACTACTTCAAGTTACACTTTCAAACTTATATATTTCGGACTTTGCACCGAACTCAAGTTTTTTCTCAAATATGAGTACTAAACTATGTTTAGTCTTCCTTCCAGGCGATTTCAAATATTGTACATATAGTATGTATCAAAAAAATCAAAGTCGCCTGGAGCAAAGACTAATTACAATAAAACTTTGAAACTCACATATATTGGACCTTCTACCGGACTTAACATTTTCCCAAAGTATGAATTCTTCAGTACAATTAGTTCTCCTTCCAGACGCTTTCAAATATTTCTATGTACAAACATATGGTAACTTCAAAGACGGCTGGAGCAAAGACTACTTCAAGTTAGACTTTGAAACTTATATATTTTGGACTTTGTTCACAACTTAAGTTTTTTATTAAGTATGAGTGCTTAACTAAGTTTAGTCTTCCCTCCAGTCGCCTTCAAATATTGTATATATAGTATATAGGAACATTTTCAAAGACACCTTGAGAGAAGACTAATGGGAGTTACAATTTCAAATTCCAATATCTTTGACCTACCACCGGTCTTAACATATTTGTCAAGTATGAGTCCTTCAATACAATTAGTTCTCCTTCCAGACCCTTTCAAATATTTCTATGTACAAACATACGGTAACTTGAAAGACGGCTGGAACAAAGACTACTTTAAGTTAGACTTTGAAACTTATATATTTTGGACTTTGTTCGAAACTGAAGTTTTTTCTTAAGTATGAGTGCTTAACTTAGTTTAGTCTTCCCTCCAGGCGCTTTCAAATATTGTATATATAGTACAAAGGAAAATTTTCAAAGACGCCTGGAGAGAAGACTAATTGGACATACAATTTCAAAGTCCGATATGTTTGACCTGGCACCGGACTCAACATATTTGTCAAGTATCAGTCCTTCAATGCAATTAGCTCTCCTTCCAGACCCCTTCAAGTATTTCTATGTACAAACATACGGTAACTTAAAAAACGGCTGGAGTAAAGACTACTTCAAGTTAGACTTTGAAAATTATATATTTTAGACTTTTTACCGAACTTAACTTTCTTCTCAGGTATGAGCGCCTGACTAAGTATAGTCTTCCTTACAGGCCCTTTCAAATATTGTACATATTGTATATATCAAAAAATTCAAAGTCGCCTGGAGCAAAGACTAATTACACTTACACTTTCAAACTTCGATATATCGAACTTTCCACCAGACTTAACATTTTAGGTAAGTACGAATCCTTAACTATAATTAGTTTTTCTTCCAGACGCTTTTGAATTTTTTTACGTACAAAACAAAAGGTAAATTTAAAAACGGCTGGAGCAAAAACTACTGGGAGTTAAGATCTCAAATTTTTGAATTATGTTACTCTCGATGAGACCTACCTACACTATTAATTCCAACTCTTAACTATATACTTCATATACTGCGGAATACCCGTAACTCTAACCCTAACCCTAACCCTAACCCTAACCCTAACCCTAACCCTAACCCTAACCCTAACCCTAACCCCTAACCCTAACCCTAACCCTAACCCTAACCCTAACCCCTAACCCTAACCCTAACCCTAACCCTAACCCTAACCCTAACCCTAACCCTAACCCTAACCCTAACCCTAAACCCTAAACCCTAAACCCTAACCCTAACCCTAACCCTAACCCTAACCCTAACCCCTAACCCTAACCCTAACCCTAACCCTAACCCTAACCCTAACCCTAACCCTAACCCAACCCTAACCCTAACCCAACCCTAACCCTTACCCTAACCCTAACCCTATCCCAAACCCTAACCATAACCCTAACCCAACCCTAACCCTAACCCTAACCCTAACCCTAACCCAAACCCTAACCCTAACCCTAACCCTAACCCTAACCCTAACCCAACCCTAACCCTAACCCTAACCCTAATCCTAAGCCGTAAACTCTATGCCCTAACCCTAAAACTAACTCAACTGTAACCGTAGCCCTAACCCCTCACCCCTAACAGTAAAACTAACTCAACCCTAACCCTAAGCCTAACCTAGTTTCCTGCCTTATCATTTGGCGCTACATTCAAATCAAATCACAAGTCGTAGCTGTCTCCCTACATAGCCAATACATGCACGTATGGAAATTTTACAGCCAGACTCAGCACATGTACGGAAATTTCCCAGCCACAGTCAAGCAGTTTCCCGCTTTAACAGTTGGCGCGAAATTGAAATATTAACAGTTGGCGCTACATTGAAATTAAATCACAATTCTTAGTTTGTGCTGCTTACAGCCAATACATACACGTATGGAAATTCCCCAGCCAGACTCAGCACATGTATGGTAGCCACAGTCAGCCAGTTTCCTGCTTTAACAGTTGGCGCAAAATTCAAATATTAACAGTTGGCGCTACATTCAAATTAAATCGCAATTCTTAGTTGTACTGCTTACATAGCCAATACATACATGTATGGAAATTCCCCAGCCAGACTCAGCACATATGATAGCCACAGTCAGCCAGTTTCCCGCCTTAACTGTTGGCGCGAAATTCAAATATTAACAGTTGGCGCTATATTAAAATTAAATCACAAGTCCTAGTTGTGCTTCTTACATGATAGCCAATACATAAAAGTAGGGAAATTCCCCAGCCAGACTCAGCACAAGTATGGCAATTCCCAGCCACAATCAGCCAGTCTAACCCTAAGTCTCGTCCTAATTGGAATTCAAATTGTATTTCAGAGTATTTCAAACCACCATAGCGGGAATTTACATCAACAGGGATATCGATAGTGCCATCCTGATTGGAAATCACAATGTTATGCGTGCCCAGTTTAAGCAGAAGTATTTTTGTGGGACAGCGATCATCATCAGGGCCTCCAACGAAGGTGTAATTTCGAGCATTGCCTCCTTATCCAGGCAGGAAACGACGAGGGTCTGAACGCATTATGTCGTCACTAACTACCCTTTGGCTGCCTTCAATGGGCGAATCCAAAAGTTCCTGGTTGAGAAGCCGTGCAAGGTAATGTATAATGTACTTTTTTTTTCGAATGAAATTACGTATTTGGGGTGAACATTAATACAATTGATATTGATATGAAGGTAGAAGCTACATTGTTCTTGCCACAAGAGGGCATTATTGCAATTTATACATGTGCATACTAACATTATTCTTTACATTTGTTTTCTAACATTTTCTAAAAAGAAAGATTCAAAGGAAAAAACTGAGAAAATGTGTAAAAAAACAATTCTAATGCTTCTTTACACGTTTTTTACACGTATATTTTTCCTGTTTGTATTCAATATAGCCGAAGGGCCTTGGTCTCGACAACATTTGGGTAACACACTGCACCACGTCAGAAGAGGTGGAAAAAGTGATAAAAGAAACCAACCACAACAAGATCATGGTAAACGGCGAATTTTGGAGAGCGTTTGGCGAATGGATAGAAGTGAGTTCTTGAAATGTTGCAACCTACATTGTTATCCCATCCCTAACTACCCTTTACCGTCAGTAAAATAGCATCAGAGAGAAGAAAAAATCCTTGCTAAATTGACCCAAATTTAAAATGAATTAGGTCAAAATATCACAAAGTATAACAAAGCGTTACGAAGTATGATGAAGTAAAGCGATAAACTGACCAGCTTGTATTGATTCAATAGGATTATTTCAATGATTACAATTTGTTTCTAATCCCACCTATTCAAATCCATTTTCTGTTACAAAACACCCTTCGTAAACAAGAAAGGGTGTTCCAACCGAATGCGGACATGCTAGGAGTTACTGCAATCCTGAAGGTGGCGACAGATGGCTCCATCATTGACATTGTGAGTAAATATTCATATTAATCATTGTTTCTAAAGTTCAAATAAAAAATGTAGGTATTCAGTTATCATTTTGTTGAATAGCAGATGGGAGGTATGGAAAGAAACTTAAAGACGTCTGGAAGCAATACTAATTGGAATTAATCATGGCTTAAAAGCAGTGCTTAACAATGATTAGTCTTTCTTCCAGCCGCCTTTAAATTTCATGTACAAAATCTATGGGTTTTTCTACTTAGAATATTTTTCGACTTCTCCATAGGCAATGTACATAAAATTTTAAAGACGCCTGGAGCGAAGACTAATTCGGCCGTAATCTGGCAGAACTGCGTATCTCCTTTAACACATTACGCCAGAAATCGGGTTTAAAGATTCAATGTTACACCTTTCTAAACTGAGATACGATGAGTTGCATTTTTCCTCTTTTCTAGGTCATAATTGGTCTAAAGAATTTATTTTCAGCAAAAAAATGACAATTTTACCTTTTTAAGTAGTAAAAATTACCAATATAAAAAACTTACGCAGTTCTGCCAGATTAATCGTCGCCAAATTTTTGCGATCGTAATCTGGCAGAACTGCGTATCTCTGGTCACGTGCCCGGGTTGATCAGCCAGAACTGCGTAAGTTTTTGGCCATGCGGGGGGTTTTTCAGGCAGAACTGCGTATCTCTAGGAGATACGCAGTTCTGCCTGATAAGCACGTGTTTCATCAGGCAGAACTACGTATCTCTTTTTGTCGTCAACCACGTGCTTATCAGCCAGAACTGCGTATCTCCTAGAGATACGCAGTTCTGGCTGATAAACACGTGGTTTACCAACCAGAACTATGTATCTCGGTCTATTTTCTGCGGGTTGTCTATCGTATTTTACCATCCACCTTCTTACTATTCAGCGGATGCAGTGTCAAAACAATTAATATTTTACATCGAGTACAATTTTTTTGAAATATTTGTATTGTATAAAGTCATCATTATTGATTCACATTTAATTTCATTTTATCCATTCATTTGTATGTGGAAAATAACTTGCTTTCCCCAAATGTTGTCAGTCTGTGTTCATGTTTCAGTATTATTTAGCGGCACAAGAAGTACTGCTACATCAAAAGCCTGGCTGCTGCTTGGGTTATTGTCGATCTCATGAAGCATTGCATTTGGATTAAGAATAATATTAGACTAGGTTCTAGATGTTAAGCTATATTGTTCATCAAGACTACAGGTACTACACTGTAGACCGTCTAGACCGTAGTCTATTCAGGCCTAACGATACACTAGACATCTAGAGACTAGTAGAGCGGTACGTAGGAATCTGCATACGATAGGCCTACTGATCTCATCATTATCCTAGTATTTCTACTCTATGCCCAAAGTAAGAGTAAGCCTAGACCCTTTTGGCTGAAGGCCTAAACTCTATTTAAACTAAAGAATACTAGGAGCTAGGCCTGACTAAAAGTTTATTTACAGCTTTATTAGATAATACAAAAAATAGACCCTAGTTCTCGTTTGTGTCGACTCCTACTGTAGGCCTTATCGTCACTGTACAGTACTAACGTTAGGATAGTGTTCTAACCGTTACTATCTACGCAGGCCTATTAAAAACGTACGAGAACTCTCGAACTCTGTCTACTCGATTGTCTAGGTCTATGTAACATCCAGACGTCTATTTTGGAGCGTCATTATAACAGACTAGTAGATCAATGAAAATTAGTTTCTAGATTTTCTAGTCTAGACTCTATATCCAGGTAGGGACTAAATCTACAGCTAGACTGTTTATTGGGGATCTAGGCCTAGAAGGTATTAATGTTATAGTAGATCTAAGAACAACGTAAAGCCTAACCCGCCTATCTATTGACTAACGGTAAGTCTATAAAGTCTATAATAGCCTGAATGTCCTAAAATAGAACACAGATCTACTCTAAATCTAAGTTTCAGATCTATTTCTAGGGCTAAATGTTTATAATTTAGCGTTTAACCTGTAGATTCTAGATTCTTCGTATTACAGACTTCAAGAATGTCTGGCCGAATCAAATCTAGAAAAATAGAAAACTGGGTAATGACAGAATAACCGGCGATTCAGCCTAAGTTAAGTAACGGTAGACCCCAGTAGTCTAGTACTACAGTAGGTCCCTACTGCACAACTCTATTGAGAGTACCGGTACGGTACCTGTATTAAAAAGTAAACTGTAAAAGTGTTAGTATTGGTCAATTTCTGACGTCTGTAGGATTAGATCGAAAATGCCATCGTTATGGACGGTATCCCAGATATTCATTAAACTTCTCGAGATCAATCCCATAGATCCAAGCCCACTAACCGCTTATTACAATGAAAAACAAAATAAGAAGCTATGGTCAATGGATTACAGATATTGTTGTTCGCGTGACCTACGCTATCGCACAGTACATTGATTTCACGTACATTAACAATGGACAAGTGCTGCTGCAGTATTAAGTAGGCCTAGGCCTCAAGTTGACTGGAGCGTGATGTCAGACAAGATGCATACTATAACGTTTGTTAGATCTAGAAATGCTCTAGGCTTAAAAAACACTAGATTGTAGCAAAACTTAATAGTAAGGCATACCGCATATTGACCTGTTTTGAAGCCTGCCAGTCTATGAAGGGAAAGAAAGTGGCAAATTCCCCCAAGAGTAAGGTAGAGGGTTGTTGCTTTAGCGTGACTGTCGTCGTGTACAATATACACACACGTAGCCGTACGACGTGTCTAGCTAGCTAGCTAGCTAGGCACTGCTAGCCTGAACGCGCAGCGCGTTCGTCACTACCAAGGTCGCGCACGCGCGTGTTAAGATATACCATGTCCGTGCGGGATGCAGGAACACCTTGGTCCAAGCGTTGTCGTAAGTCGACTTACGCAGTTCTGCCTGATTAACATCGGAAAATTCATTTCGAATCTCGACTTACGCAGTTCTGCCAGATTAATCGCCCTCTCTCCTCAGGAATTTTGCCAAAATTACTTTCTAAAAATAACTTTCTGTACCGATTCACAACTTATTTTTTGGCCCACTTGAAAGAGCATGAGAAAAAACACACAAAACACTCAAAACCTGAAAATCGACCAAAATCGACTTAGGGAGTTCTGCCAGATTACGGCCGAATTGGAGTTACAATTTCAAAGTCCAATACGCTGGACCTGACACCGGACTTAACATTTTTCTGAAGTATGAGTCCTTCAATACAATTAGTTCTCCTTCCAGACGCTTTCAAATATTCTATGTACAAACATAAGGTAACTTAAAAAAGGGCTGGAGTAAAGACTACTTCAAGTTACACTTTCAAACTTATATATTTCGGACTTTGCACCGAACTCAAGTTTTTTCTCAAATATGAGTACTAAACTATGTTTAGTCTTCCTTCCAGGCGATTTCAAATATTGTACATATAGTATGTATCAAAAAAATCAAAGTCGCCTGGAGCAAAGACTAATTACAATAAAACTTTGAAACTCACATATATTGGACCTTCTACCGGACTTAACATTTTCCCAAAGTATGAATTCTTCAGTACAATTAGTTCTCCTTCCAGACGCTTTCAAATATTTCTATGTACAAACATATGGTAACTTCAAAGACGGCTGGAGCAAAGACTACTTCAAGTTAGACTTTGAAACTTATATATTTTGGACTTTGTTCACAACTTAAGTTTTTTATTAAGTATGAGTGCTTAACTAAGTTTAGTCTTCCCTCCAGTCGCCTTCAAATATTGTATATATAGTATATAGGAACATTTTCAAAGACACCTTGAGAGAAGACTAATGGGAGTTACAATTTCAAATTCCAATATCTTTGACCTACCACCGGTCTTAACATATTTGTCAAGTATGAGTCCTTCAATACAATTAGTTCTCCTTCCAGACCCTTTCAAATATTTCTATGTACAAACATACGGTAACTTGAAAGACGGCTGGAACAAAGACTACTTTAAGTTAGACTTTGAAACTTATATATTTTGGACTTTGTTCGAAACTGAAGTTTTTTCTTAAGTATGAGTGCTTAACTTAGTTTAGTCTTCCCTCCAGGCGCTTTCAAATATTGTATATATAGTACAAAGGAAAATTTTCAAAGACGCCTGGAGAGAAGACTAATTGGACATACAATTTCAAAGTCCGATATGTTTGACCTGGCACCGGACTCAACATATTTGTCAAGTATCAGTCCTTCAATGCAATTAGCTCTCCTTCCAGACCCCTTCAAGTATTTCTATGTACAAACATACGGTAACTTAAAAAACGGCTGGAGTAAAGACTACTTCAAGTTAGACTTTGAAAATTATATATTTTAGACTTTTTACCGAACTTAACTTTCTTCTCAGGTATGAGCGCCTGACTAAGTATAGTCTTCCTTACAGGCCCTTTCAAATATTGTACATATTGTATATATCAAAAAATTCAAAGTCGCCTGGAGCAAAGACTAATTACACTTACACTTTCAAACTTCGATATATCGAACTTTCCACCAGACTTAACATTTTAGGTAAGTACGAATCCTTAACTATAATTAGTTTTTCTTCCAGACGCTTTTGAATTTTTTTACGTACAAAACAAATGGTAAATTTAAAAACGGCTGGAGCAAAAACTACTGGGAGTTAAGATCTCAAATTTTTGAATTATGTTACTCTCGATGAGACCTACCTACACTATTAATTCCAACTCTTAACTATATACTTCATATACTGCGGAATACCCGTAACTCTAACCCTAACCCTAACCCTAACCCTAACCCTAACCCTAACCCTAACCCTAACCCTAACCCTAACCCTAACCCTAAACCCTAACCCTAACCCTAACCCTAACCCTAACCCTAACCCTAACCCTAACCCTAACCCTAACCCTAACCCAACCCTAACCCTAACCCAACCCTAACCCTAACCCTAACCCTAACCCTAACCCTAACCCTAACCCTAACCCAAACCCTAACCCTAACCCTAACCCTAACCCTAACCCTAAACCCTAACCCTAACCCTAACCCTAACCCTAACCCTAACCCTAACCCTAACCCTAACCCTAAACCCTAAACCCTAACCCTAACCCTAACCCTAACCCTAACCCTAACCCCTAACCCTAACCCTAACCCTAACCCTAACCCTAACCCTAACCCTAACCCAACCCTAACCCTAACCCTAACCCAACCCTAACCCTAACCCAACCCTAACCCTTACCCTAACCCTAACCCTATCCCAAACCCTAACCATAACCCTAACCCAACCCTAACCCTAACCCTAACCCTAACCCTAACCCAAACCCTAACCCTAACCCTAACCCTAACCCTAACCCTAACCCTAACCCAACCCTAACCCTAACCCTAACCCTAATCCTAAGCCGTAAACTCTATGCCCTAACCCTAAAACTAACTCAACTGTAACCGTAGCCCTAACCCCTCACCCCTAACAGTAAAACTAACTCAACCCTAACCCTAAGCCTAACCTAGTTTCCTGCCTTATCATTTGGCGCTACATTCAAATCAAATCACAAGTCGTAGCTGTCTCCCTACATAGCCAATACATGCACGTATGGAAATTTTACAGCCAGACTCAGCACATGTACGGAAATTTCCCAGCCACAGTCAAGCAGTTTCCCGCTTTAACAGTTGGCGCGAAATTGAAATATTAACAGTTGGCGCTACATTGAAATTAAATCACAATTCTTAGTTTGTGCTGCTTACAGCCAATACATACACGTATGGAAATTCCCCAGCCAGACTCAGCACATGTATGGTAGCCACAGTCAGCCAGTTTCCTGCTTTAACAGTTGGCGCAAAATTCAAATATTAACAGTTGGCGCTACATTCAAATTAAATCGCAATTCTTAGTTGTACTGCTTACATAGCCAATACATACATGTATGGAAATTCCCCAGCCAGACTCAGCACATATGATAGCCACAGTCAGCCAGTTTCCCGCCTTAACTGTTGGCGCGAAATTCAAATATTAACAGTTGGCGCTATATTAAAATTAAATCACAAGTCCTAGTTGTGCTTCTTACATGATAGCCAATACATAAAAGTAGGGAAATTCCCCAGCCAGACTCAGCACAAGTATGGCAATTCCCAGCCACAATCAGCCAGTCTAACCCTAAGTCTCGTCCTAATTGGAATTCAAATTGTATTTCAGAGTATTTCAAACCACCATAGCGGGAATTTACATCAACAGGGATATCGATAGTGCCATCCTGATTGGAAATCACAATGTTATGCGTGCCCAGTTTAAGCAGAAGTATTTTTGTGGGACAGCGATCATCATCAGGGCCTCCAACGAAGGTGTAATTTCGAGCATTGCCTCCTTATCCAGGCAGGAAACGACGAGGGTCTGAACGCATTATGTCGTCACTAACTACCCTTTGGCTGCCTTCAATGGGCGAATCCAAAAGTTCCTGGTTGAGAAGCCGTGCAAGGTAATGTATAATGTACTTTTTTTTTCGAATGAAATTACGTATTTGGGGTGAACATTAATACAATTGATATTGATATGAAGGTAGAAGCTACATTGTTCTTGCCACAAGAGGGCATTATTGCAATTTATACATGTGCATACTAACATTATTCTTTACATTTGTTTTCTAACATTTTCTAAAAAGAAAGATTCAAAGGAAAAAACTGAGAAAATGTGTAAAAAAACAATTCTAATGCTTCTTTACACGTTTTTTACACGTATATTTTTCCTGTTTGTATTCAATATAGCCGAAGGGCCTTGGTCTCGACAACATTTGGGTAACACACTGCACCACGTCAGAAGAGGTGGAAAAAGTGATAAAAGAAACCAACCACAACAAGATCATGGTAAACGGCGAATTTTGGAGAGCGTTTGGCGAATGGATAGAAGTGAGTTCTTGAAATGTTGCAACCTACATTGTTATCCCATCCCTAACTACCCTTTACCGTCAGTAAAATAGCATCAGAGAGAAGAAAAAATCCTTGCTAAATTGACCCAAATTTAAAATGAATTAGGTCAAAATATCACAAAGTATAACAAAGCGTTACGAAGTATGATGAAGTAAAGCGATAAACTGACCAGCTTGTATTGATTCAATAGGATTATTTCAATGATTACAATTTGTTTCTAATCCCACCTATTCAAATCCATTTTCTGTTACAAAACACCCTTCGTAAACAAGAAAGGGTGTTCCAACCGAATGCGGACATGCTAGGAGTTACTGCAATCCTGAAGGTGGCGACAGATGGCTCCATCATTGACATTGTGAGTAAATATTCATATTAATCATTGTTTCTAAAGTTCAAATAAAAAATGTAGGTATTCAGTTATCATTTTGTTGAATAGCAGATGGGAGGTATGGAAAGAAACTTAAAGACGTCTGGAAGCAATACTAATTGGAATTAATCATGGCTTAAAAGCAGTGCTTAACAATGATTAGTCTTTCTTCCAGCCGCCTTTAAATTTCATGTACAAAATCTATGGGTTTTTCTACTTAGAATATTTTTCGACTTCTCCATAGGCAATGTACATAAAATTTTAAAGACGCCTGGAGCGAAGACTAATTGGAGTTACAATTTCAAAGTCCAATACGCTGGACCTGACACCGGACTTAACATTTTTCTGAAGTATGAGTCCTTCAATACAATTAGTTCTCCTTCCAGACGCTTTCAAATATTCTATGTACAAACATAAGGTAACTTAAAAAAGGGCTGGAGTAAAGACTACTTCAAGTTACACTTTCAAACTTATATATTTCGGACTTTGCACCGAACTCAAGTTTTTTCTCAAATATGAGTACTAAACTATGTTTAGTCTTCCTTCCAGGCGATTTCAAATATTGTACATATAGTATGTATCAAAAAAATCAAAGTCGCCTGGAGCAAAGACTAATTACAATAAAACTTTGAAACTCACATATATTGGACCTTCTACCGGACTTAACATTTTCCCAAAGTATGAATTCTTCAGTACAATTAGTTCTCCTTCCAGACGCTTTCAAATATTTCTATGTACAAACATATGGTAACTTCAAAGACGGCTGGAGCAAAGACTACTTCAAGTTAGACTTTGAAACTTATATATTTTGGACTTTGTTCACAACTTAAGTTTTTTATTAAGTATGAGTGCTTAACTAAGTTTAGTCTTCCCTCCAGTCGCCTTCAAATATTGTATATATAGTATATAGGAACATTTTCAAAGACACCTTGAGAGAAGACTAATGGGAGTTACAATTTCAAATTCCAATATCTTTGACCTACCACCGGTCTTAACATATTTGTCAAGTATGAGTCCTTCAATACAATTAGTTCTCCTTCCAGACCCTTTCAAATATTTCTATGTACAAACATACGGTAACTTGAAAGACGGCTGGAACAAAGACTACTTTAAGTTAGACTTTGAAACTTATATATTTTGGACTTTGTTCGAAACTGAAGTTTTTTCTTAAGTATGAGTGCTTAACTTAGTTTAGTCTTCCCTCCAGGCGCTTTCAAATATTGTATATATAGTACAAAGGAAAATTTTCAAAGACGCCTGGAGAGAAGACTAATTGGACATACAATTTCAAAGTCCGATATGTTTGACCTGGCACCGGACTCAACATATTTGTCAAGTATCAGTCCTTCAATGCAATTAGCTCTCCTTCCAGACCCCTTCAAGTATTTCTATGTACAAACATACGGTAACTTAAAAAACGGCTGGAGTAAAGACTACTTCAAGTTAGACTTTGAAAATTATATATTTTAGACTTTTTACCGAACTTAACTTTCTTCTCAGGTATGAGCGCCTGACTAAGTATAGTCTTCCTTACAGGCCCTTTCAAATATTGTACATATTGTATATATCAAAAAATTCAAAGTCGCCTGGAGCAAAGACTAATTACACTTACACTTTCAAACTTCGATAACCCTAACCCTAACCCTAACCCTAACCCTAACCCTAACCCTAACCCTAACCCTAACCCTAACCCTAACCCTAACCCTAACCCTAACCCTAACCCTAACCCAACCCTAACCCTAACCCTAACCCTAACCCTAACCCTAACCCTAACCCTAACCCTAAACCCTAACCCTAACCCTAACCCTAACCCTAACCCTAACCCTAACCCTAACCCTAACCCTAACCCTAACCCTAACCCTAACCCTAACCTAACCCTAACCCTAACCCAACCCTAACCCTAACCCAACCCTAACCCTTACCCTAACCCTAACCCTATCCCAAACCCTAACCATAACCCTAACCCAACCCTAACCCTAACCCTAACCCTAACCCTAACCCAAACCCTAACCCTAACCCTAACCCTAACCCTAACCCTAACCCAACCCTAACCCTAACCCTAACCCTAATCCTAAGCCGTAAACTCTATGCCCTAACCCTAAAACTAACTCAACTGTAACCGTAGCCCTAACCCCTCACCCCTAACAGTAAAACTAACTCAACCCTAACCCTAAGCCTAACCTAGTTTCCTGCCTTATCATTTGGCGCTACATTCAAATCAAATCACAAGTCGTAGCTGTCTCCCTACATAGCCAATACATGCACGTATGGAAATTTTACAGCCAGACTCAGCACATGTACGGAAATTTCCCAGCCACAGTCAAGCAGTTTCCCGCTTTAACAGTTGGCGCGAAATTGAAATATTAACAGTTGGCGCTACATTGAAATTAAATCACAATTCTTAGTTTGTGCTGCTTACAGCCAATACATACACGTATGGAAATTCCCCAGCCAGACTCAGCACATGTATGGTAGCCACAGTCAGCCAGTTTCCTGCTTTAACAGTTGGCGCAAAATTCAAATATTAACAGTTGGCGCTACATTCAAATTAAATCGCAATTCTTAGTTGTACTGCTTACATAGCCAATACATACATGTATGGAAATTCCCCAGCCAGACTCAGCACATATGATAGCCACAGTCAGCCAGTTTCCCGCCTTAACTGTTGGCGCGAAATTCAAATATTAACAGTTGGCGCTATATTAAAATTAAATCACAAGTCCTAGTTGTGCTTCTTACATGATAGCCAATACATAAAAGTAGGGAAATTCCCCAGCCAGACTCAGCACAAGTATGGCAATTCCCAGCCACAATCAGCCAGTCTAACCCTAAGTCTCGTCCTAATTGGAATTCAAATTGTATTTCAGAGTATTTCAAACCACCATAGCGGGAATTTACATCAACAGGGATATCGATAGTGCCATCCTGATTGGAAATCACAATGTTATGCGTGCCCAGTTTAAGCAGAAGTATTTTTGTGGGACAGCGATCATCATCAGGGCCTCCAACGAAGGTGTAATTTCGAGCATTGCCTCCTTATCCAGGCAGGAAACGACGAGGGTCTGAACGCATTATGTCGTCACTAACTACCCTTTGGCTGCCTTCAATGGGCGAATCCAAAAGTTCCTGGTTGAGAAGCCGTGCAAGGTAATGTATAATGTACTTTTTTTTTCGAATGAAATTACGTATTTGGGGTGAACATTAATACAATTGATATTGATATGAAGGTAGAAGCTACATTGTTCTTGCCACAAGAGGGCATTATTGCAATTTATACATGTGCATACTAACATTATTCTTTACATTTGTTTTCTAACATTTTCTAAAAAGAAAGATTCAAAGGAAAAAACTGAGAAAATGTGTAAAAAAACAATTCTAATGCTTCTTTACACGTTTTTTACACGTATATTTTTCCTGTTTGTATTCAATATAGCCGAAGGGCCTTGGTCTCGACAACATTTGGGTAACACACTGCACCACGTCAGAAGAGGTGGAAAAAGTGATAAAAGAAACCAACCACAACAAGATCATGGTAAACGGCGAATTTTGGAGAGCGTTTGGCGAATGGATAGAAGTGAGTTCTTGAAATGTTGCAACCTACATTGTTATCCCATCCCTAACTACCCTTTACCGTCAGTAAAATAGCATCAGAGAGAAGAAAAAATCCTTGCTAAATTGACCCAAATTTAAAATGAATTAGGTCAAAATATCACAAAGTATAACAAAGCGTTACGAAGTATGATGAAGTAAAGCGATAAACTGACCAGCTTGTATTGATTCAATAGGATTATTTCAATGATTACAATTTGTTTCTAATCCCACCTATTCAAATCCATTTTCTGTTACAAAACACCCTTCGTAAACAAGAAAGGGTGTTCCAACCGAATGCGGACATGCTAGGAGTTACTGCAATCCTGAAGGTGGCGACAGATGGCTCCATCATTGACATTGTGAGTAAATATTCATATTAATCATTGTTTCTAAAGTTCAAATAAAAAATGTAGGTATTCAGTTATCATTTTGTTGAATAGCAGATGGGAGGTATGGAAAGAAACTTAAAGACGTCTGGAAGCAATACTAATTGGAATTAATCATGGCTTAAAAGCAGTGCTTAACAATGATTAGTCTTTCTTCCAGCCGCCTTTAAATTTCATGTACAAAATCTATGGGTTTTTCTACTTAGAATATTTTTCGACTTCTCCATAGGCAATGTACATAAAATTTTAAAGACGCCTGGAGCGAAGACTAATTGGAGTTACAATTTCAAAGTCCAATACGCTGGACCTGACACCGGACTTAACATTTTTCTGAAGTATGAGTCCTTCAATACAATTAGTTCTCCTTCCAGACGCTTTCAAATATTCTATGTACAAACATAAGGTAACTTAAAAAAGGGCTGGAGTAAAGACTACTTCAAGTTACACTTTCAAACTTATATATTTCGGACTTTGCACCGAACTCAAGTTTTTTCTCAAATATGAGTACTAAACTATGTTTAGTCTTCCTTCCAGGCGATTTCAAATATTGTACATATAGTATGTATCAAAAAAATCAAAGTCGCCTGGAGCAAAGACTAATTACAATAAAACTTTGAAACTCACATATATTGGACCTTCTACCGGACTTAACATTTTCCCAAAGTATGAATTCTTCAGTACAATTAGTTCTCCTTCCAGACGCTTTCAAATATTTCTATGTACAAACATATGGTAACTTCAAAGACGGCTGGAGCAAAGACTACTTCAAGTTAGACTTTGAAACTTATATATTTTGGACTTTGTTCACAACTTAAGTTTTTTATTAAGTATGAGTGCTTAACTAAGTTTAGTCTTCCCTCCAGTCGCCTTCAAATATTGTATATATAGTATATAGGAACATTTTCAAAGACACCTTGAGAGAAGACTAATGGGAGTTACAATTTCAAATTCCAATATCTTTGACCTACCACCGGTCTTAACATATTTGTCAAGTATGAGTCCTTCAATACAATTAGTTCTCCTTCCAGACCCTTTCAAATATTTCTATGTACAAACATACGGTAACTTGAAAGACGGCTGGAACAAAGACTACTTTAAGTTAGACTTTGAAACTTATATATTTTGGACTTTGTTCGAAACTGAAGTTTTTTCTTAAGTATGAGTGCTTAACTTAGTTTAGTCTTCCCTCCAGGCGCTTTCAAATATTGTATATATAGTACAAAGGAAAATTTTCAAAGACGCCTGGAGAGAAGACTAATTGGACATACAATTTCAAAGTCCGATATGTTTGACCTGGCACCGGACTCAACATATTTGTCAAGTATCAGTCCTTCAATGCAATTAGCTCTCCTTCCAGACCCCTTCAAGTATTTCTATGTACAAACATACGGTAACTTAAAAAACGGCTGGAGTAAAGACTACTTCAAGTTAGACTTTGAAAATTATATATTTTAGACTTTTTACCGAACTTAACTTTCTTCTCAGGTATGAGCGCCTGACTAAGTATAGTCTTCCTTACAGGCCCTTTCAAATATTGTACATATTGTATATATCAAAAAATTCAAAGTCGCCTGGAGCAAAGACTAATTACACTTACACTTTCAAACTTCGATATATCGAACTTTCCACCAGACTTAACATTTTAGGTAAGTACGAATCCTTAACTATAATTAGTTTTTCTTCCAGACGCTTTTGAATTTTTTTACGTACAAAACAAATGGTAAATTTAAAAACGGCTGGAGCAAAAACTACTGGGAGTTAAGATCTCAAATTTTTGAATTATGTTACTCTCGATGAGACCTACCTACACTATTAATTCCAACTCTTAACTATATACTTCATATACTGCGGAATACCCGTAACTCTAACCCTAACCCTAACCCTAACCCTAACCCTAACCCTAACCCTAACCCTAACCCTAACCCTAACCCTAACCCTAACCCTAACCCTAACCCTAACCCTAACCCTAACCCTAACCCTAACCCTAACCCTAACCCTAACCCTAACCCTAACCCTAACCCTAACCCTAACCCTAACCCTAACCCTAACCCTAACCCTAACCCTAACCCTAACCCTAACCCTAACCCTAACCCTAACCCTAACCCTAACCCTAACCCTAACCCTAACCCTAACCCTAACCCTAACCCTAACCCTAACCCTAAACCCTAAACCCTAACCCTAACCCTAACCCTAACCCTAACCCTAACCCTAACCCTAACCCTAACCCTAACCCTAACCCTAACCCTAACCCTAACCCTAACCCTAACCCAACCCTAACCCTAACCCAACCCTAACCCTTACCCTAACCCTAACCCTATCCCAAACCCTAACCATAACCCTAACCCAACCCTAACCCTAACCCTAACCCTAACCCTAACCCAAACCCTAACCCTAACCCTAACCCTAACCCTAACCCTAACCCAACCCTAACCCTAACCCTAACCCTAATCCTAAGCCGTAAACTCTATGCCCTAACCCTAAAACTAACTCAACTGTAACCGTAGCCCTAACCCCTCACCCCTAACAGTAAAACTAACTCAACCCTAACCCTAAGCCTAACCTAGTTTCCTGCCTTATCATTTGGCGCTACATTCAAATCAAATCACAAGTCGTAGCTGTCTCCCTACATAGCCAATACATGCACGTATGGAAATTTTACAGCCAGACTCAGCACATGTACGGAAATTTCCCAGCCACAGTCAAGCAGTTTCCCGCTTTAACAGTTGGCGCGAAATTGAAATATTAACAGTTGGCGCTACATTGAAATTAAATCACAATTCTTAGTTTGTGCTGCTTACAGCCAATACATACACGTATGGAAATTCCCCAGCCAGACTCAGCACATGTATGGTAGCCACAGTCAGCCAGTTTCCTGCTTTAACAGTTGGCGCAAAATTCAAATATTAACAGTTGGCGCTACATTCAAATTAAATCGCAATTCTTAGTTGTACT
This sequence comes from Diadema antillarum, assembly GCF_040938485.1. Classification (NCBI taxonomy): domain Eukaryota; kingdom Metazoa; phylum Echinodermata; class Echinoidea; order Diadematoida; family Diadematidae; genus Diadema; species Diadema antillarum. Next base: position 20,798 of record NW_027273207.1, read on the forward strand.
GCTTACATAGCCAATACATACATGTATGGAAATTCCCCAGCCAGACTCAGCACATATGATAGCCACAGTCAGCCAGTTTCCCGCCTTAACTGTTGGCGCGAAATTCAAATATTAACAGTTGGCGCTATATTAAAATTAAATCACAAGTCCTAGTTGTGCTTCTTACATGATAGCCAATACATAAAAGTAGGGAAATTCCCCAGCCAGACTCAGCACAAGTATGGCAATTCCCAGCCACAATCAGCCAGTCTAACCCTAAGTCTCGTCCTAATTGGAATTCAAATTGTATTTCAGAGTATTTCAAACCACCATAGCGGGAATTTACATCAACAGGGATATCGATAGTGCCATCCTGATTGGAAATCACAATGTTATGCGTGCCCAGTTTAAGCAGAAGTATTTTTGTGGGACAGCGATCATCATCAGGGCCTCCAACGAAGGTGTAATTTCGAGCATTGCCTCCTTATCCAGGCAGGAAACGACGAGGGTCTGAACGCATTATGTCGTCACTAACTACCCTTTGGCTGCCTTCAATGGGCGAATCCAAAAGTTCCTGGTTGAGAAGCCGTGCAAGGTAATGTATAATGTACTTTTTTTTTCGAATGAAATTACGTATTTGGGGTGAACATTAATACAATTGATATTGATATGAAGGTAGAAGCTACATTGTTCTTGCCACAAGAGGGCATTATTGCAATTTATACATGTGCATACTAACATTATTCTTTACATTTGTTTTCTAACATTTTCTAAAAAGAAAGATTCAAAGGAAAAAACTGAGAAAATGTGTAAAAAAACAATTCTAATGCTTCTTTACACGTTTTTTACACGTATATTTTTCCTGTTTGTATTCAATATAGCCGAAGGGCCTTGGTCTCGACAACATTTGGGTAACACACTGCACCACGTCAGAAGAGGTGGAAAAAGTGATAAAAGAAACCAACCACAACAAGATCATGGTAAACGGCGAATTTTGGAGAGCGTTTGGCGAATGGATAGAAGTGAGTTCTTGAAATGTTGCAACCTACATTGTTATCCCATCCCTAACTACCCTTTACCGTCAGTAAAATAGCATCAGAGAGAAGAAAAAATCCTTGCTAAATTGACCCAAATTTAAAATGAATTAGGTCAAAATATCACAAAGTATAACAAAGCGTTACGAAGTATGATGAAGTAAAGCGATAAACTGACCAGCTTGTATTGATTCAATAGGATTATTTCAATGATTACAATTTGTTTCTAATCCCACCTATTCAAATCCATTTTCTGTTACAAAACACCCTTCGTAAACAAGAAAGGGTGTTCCAACCGAATGCGGACATGCTAGGAGTTACTGCAATCCTGAAGGTGGCGACAGATGGCTCCATCATTGACATTGTGAGTAAATATTCATATTAATCATTGTTTCTAAAGTTCAAATAAAAAATGTAGGTATTCAGTTATCATTTTGTTGAATAGCAGATGGGAGGTATGGAAAGAAACTTAAAGACGTCTGGAAGCAATACTAATTGGAATTAATCATGGCTTAAAAGCAGTGCTTAACAATGATTAGTCTTTCTTCCAGCCGCCTTTAAATTTCATGTACAAAATCTATGGGTTTTTCTACTTAGAATATTTTTCGACTTCTCCATAGGCAATGTACATAAAATTTTAAAGACGCCTGGAGCGAAGACTAATTGGAGTTACAATTTCAAAGTCCAATACGCTGGACCTGACACCGGACTTAACATTTTTCTGAAGTATGAGTCCTTCAATACAATTAGTTCTCCTTCCAGACGCTTTCAAATATTCTATGTACAAACATAAGGTAACTTAAAAAAGGGCTGGAGTAAAGACTACTTCAAGTTACACTTTCAAACTTATATATTTCGGACTTTGCACCGAACTCAAGTTTTTTCTCAAATATGAGTACTAAACTATGTTTAGTCTTCCTTCCAGGCGATTTCAAATATTGTACATATAGTATGTATCAAAAAAATCAAAGTCGCCTGGAGCAAAGACTAATTACAATAAAACTTTGAAACTCACATATATTGGACCTTCTACCGGACTTAACATTTTCCCAAAGTATGAATTCTTCAGTACAATTAGTTCTCCTTCCAGACGCTTTCAAATATTTCTATGTACAAACATATGGTAACTTCAAAGACGGCTGGAGCAAAGACTACTTCAAGTTAGACTTTGAAACTTATATATTTTGGACTTTGTTCACAACTTAAGTTTTTTATTAAGTATGAGTGCTTAACTAAGTTTAGTCTTCCCTCCAGTCGCCTTCAAATATTGTATATATAGTATATAGGAACATTTTCAAAGACACCTTGAGAGAAGACTAATGGGAGTTACAATTTCAAATTCCAATATCTTTGACCTACCACCGGTCTTAACATATTTGTCAAGTATGAGTCCTTCAATACAATTAGTTCTCCTTCCAGACCCTTTCAAATATTTCTATGTACAAACATACGGTAACTTGAAAGACGGCTGGAACAAAGACTACTTTAAGTTAGACTTTGAAACTTATATATTTTGGACTTTGTTCGAAACTGAAGTTTTTTCTTAAGTATGAGTGCTTAACTTAGTTTAGTCTTCCCTCCAGGCGCTTTCAAATATTGTATATATAGTACAAAGGAAAATTTTCAAAGACGCCTGGAGAGAAGACTAATTGGACATACAATTTCAAAGTCCGATATGTTTGACCTGGCACCGGACTCAACATATTTGTCAAGTATCAGTCCTTCAATGCAATTAGCTCTCCTTCCAGACCCCTTCAAGTATTTCTATGTACAAACATACGGTAACTTAAAAAACGGCTGGAGTAAAGACTACTTCAAGTTAGACTTTGAAAATTATATATTTTAGACTTTTTACCGAACTTAACTTTCTTCTCAGGTATGAGCGCCTGACTAAGTATAGTCTTCCTTACAGGCCCTTTCAAATATTGTACATATTGTATATATCAAAAAATTCAAAGTCGCCTGGAGCAAAGACTAATTACACTTACACTTTCAAACTTCGATATATCGAACTTTCCACCAGACTTAACATTTTAGGTAAGTACGAATCCTTAACTATAATTAGTTTTTCTTCCAGACGCTTTTGAATTTTTTTACGTACAAAACAAATGGTAAATTTAAAAACGGCTGGAGCAAAAACTACTGGGAGTTAAGATCTCAAATTTTTGAATTATGTTACTCTCGATGAGACCTACCTACACTATTAATTCCAACTCTTAACTATATACTTCATATACTGCGGAATACCCGTAACTCTAACCCTAACCCTAACCCTAACCCTAACCCTAACCCTAACCCTAACCCTAACCCTAACCCTAACCCTAACCCTAACCCTAACCCTAACCCTAACCCTAACCCTAACCCTAACCCTAACCCTAACCCTAACCCTAACCCTAACCCTAACCCTAACCCTAACCCTAACCCTAACCCTAACCCTAACCCTAACCCTAACCCTAACCCTAACCCTAACCCTAACCCTAACCCTAACCCTAACCCTAACCCTAACCCTAACCCTAACCCAACCCTAACCCTACCCTAAGCCTAACCTAGTTTCCTGCCTTATCATTTGGCGCTACATTCAAATCAAATCACAAGTCGTAGCTGTCTCCCTACATAGCCAATACATGCACGTATGGAAATTTTACAGCCAGACTCAGCACATGTACGGAAATTTCCCAGCCACAGTCAAGCAGTTTCCCGCTTTAACAGTTGGCGCGAAATTGAAATATTAACAGTTGGCGCTACATTGAAATTAAATCACAATTCTTAGTTTGTGCTGCTTACAGCCAATACATACACGTATGGAAATTCCCCAGCCAGACTCAGCACATGTATGGTAGCCACAGTCAGCCAGTTTCCTGCTTTAACAGTTGGCGCAAAATTCAAATATTAACAGTTGGCGCTACATTCAAATTAAATCGCAATTCTTAGTTGTACTGCTTACATAGCCAATACATACATGTATGGAAATTCCCCAGCCAGACTCAGCACATATGATAGCCACAGTCAGCCAGTTTCCCGCCTTAACTGTTGGCGCGAAATTCAAATATTAACAGTTGGCGCTATATTAAAATTAAATCACAAGTCCTAGTTGTGCTTCTTACATGATAGCCAATACATAAAAGTAGGGAAATTCCCCAGCCAGACTCAGCACAAGTATGGCAATTCCCAGCCACAATCAGCCAGTCTAACCCTAAGTCTCGTCCTAATTGGAATTCAAATTGTATTTCAGAGTATTTCAAACCACCATAGCGGGAATTTACATCAACAGGGATATCGATAGTGCCATCCTGATTGGAAATCACAATGTTATGCGTGCCCAGTTTAAGCAGAAGTATTTTTGTGGGACAGCGATCATCATCAGGGCCTCCAACGAAGGTGTAATTTCGAGCATTGCCTCCTTATCCAGGCAGGAAACGACGAGGGTCTGAACGCATTATGTCGTCACTAACTACCCTTTGGCTGCCTTCAATGGGCGAATCCAAAAGTTCCTGGTTGAGAAGCCGTGCAAGGTAATGTATAATGTACTTTTTTTTTCGAATGAAATTACGTATTTGGGGTGAACATTAATACAATTGATATTGATATGAAGGTAGAAGCTACATTGTTCTTGCCACAAGAGGGCATTATTGCAATTTATACATGTGCATACTAACATTATTCTTTACATTTGTTTTCTAACATTTTCTAAAAAGAAAGATTCAAAGGAAAAAACTGAGAAAATGTGTAAAAAAACAATTCTAATGCTTCTTTACACGTTTTTTACACGTATATTTTTCCTGTTTGTATTCAATATAGCCGAAGGGCCTTGGTCTCGACAACATTTGGGTAACACACTGCACCACGTCAGAAGAGGTGGAAAAAGTGATAAAAGAAACCAACCACAACAAGATCATGGTAAACGGCGAATTTTGGAGAGCGTTTGGCGAATGGATAGAAGTGAGTTCTTGAAATGTTGCAACCTACATTGTTATCCCATCCCTAACTACCCTTTACCGTCAGTAAAATAGCATCAGAGAGAAGAAAAAATCCTTGCTAAATTGACCCAAATTTAAAATGAATTAGGTCAAAATATCACAAAGTATAACAAAGCGTTACGAAGTATGATGAAGTAAAGCGATAAACTGACCAGCTTGTATTGATTCAATAGGATTATTTCAATGATTACAATTTGTTTCTAATCCCACCTATTCAAATCCATTTTCTGTTACAAAACACCCTTCGTAAACAAGAAAGGGTGTTCCAACCGAATGCGGACATGCTAGGAGTTACTGCAATCCTGAAGGTGGCGACAGATGGCTCCATCATTGACATTGTGAGTAAATATTCATATTAATCATTGTTTCTAAAGTTCAAATAAAAAATGTAGGTATTCAGTTATCATTTTGTTGAATAGCAGATGGGAGGTATGGAAAGAAACTTAAAGACGTCTGGAAGCAATACTAATTGGAATTAATCATGGCTTAAAAGCAGTGCTTAACAATGATTAGTCTTTCTTCCAGCCGCCTTTAAATTTCATGTACAAAATCTATGGGTTTTTCTACTTAGAATATTTTTCGACTTCTCCATAGGCAATGTACATAAAATTTTAAAGACGCCTGGAGCGAAGACTAATTGGAGTTACAATTTCAAAGTCCAATACGCTGGACCTGACACCGGACTTAACATTTTTCTGAAGTATGAGTCCTTCAATACAATTAGTTCTCCTTCCAGACGCTTTCAAATATTCTATGTACAAACATAAGGTAACTTAAAAAAGGGCTGGAGTAAAGACTACTTCAAGTTACACTTTCAAACTTATATATTTCGGACTTTGCACCGAACTCAAGTTTTTTCTCAAATATGAGTACTAAACTATGTTTAGTCTTCCTTCCAGGCGATTTCAAATATTGTACATATAGTATGTATCAAAAAAATCAAAGTCGCCTGGAGCAAAGACTAATTACAATAAAACTTTGAAACTCACATATATTGGACCTTCTACCGGACTTAACATTTTCCCAAAGTATGAATTCTTCAGTACAATTAGTTCTCCTTCCAGACGCTTTCAAATATTTCTATGTACAAACATATGGTAACTTCAAAGACGGCTGGAGCAAAGACTACTTCAAGTTAGACTTTGAAACTTATATATTTTGGACTTTGTTCACAACTTAAGTTTTTTATTAAGTATGAGTGCTTAACTAAGTTTAGTCTTCCCTCCAGTCGCCTTCAAATATTGTATATATAGTATATAGGAACATTTTCAAAGACACCTTGAGAGAAGACTAATGGGAGTTACAATTTCAAATTCCAATATCTTTGACCTACCACCGGTCTTAACATATTTGTCAAGTATGAGTCCTTCAATACAATTAGTTCTCCTTCCAGACCCTTTCAAATATTTCTATGTACAAACATACGGTAACTTGAAAGACGGCTGGAACAAAGACTACTTTAAGTTAGACTTTGAAACTTATATATTTTGGACTTTGTTCGAAACTGAAGTTTTTTCTTAAGTATGAGTGCTTAACTTAGTTTAGTCTTCCCTCCAGGCGCTTTCAAATATTGTATATATAGTACAAAGGAAAATTTTCAAAGACGCCTGGAGAGAAGACTAATTGGACATACAATTTCAAAGTCCGATATGTTTGACCTGGCACCGGACTCAACATATTTGTCAAGTATCAGTCCTTCAATGCAATTAGCTCTCCTTCCAGACCCCTTCAAGTATTTCTATGTACAAACATACGGTAACTTAAAAAACGGCTGGAGTAAAGACTACTTCAAGTTAGACTTTGAAAATTATATATTTTAGACTTTTTACCGAACTTAACTTTCTTCTCAGGTATGAGCGCCTGACTAAGTATAGTCTTCCTTACAGGCCCTTTCAAATATTGTACATATTGTATATATCAAAAAATTCAAAGTCGCCTGGAGCAAAGACTAATTACACTTACACTTTCAAACTTCGATATATCGAACTTTCCACCAGACTTAACATTTTAGGTAAGTACGAATCCTTAACTATAATTAGTTTTTCTTCCAGACGCTTTTGAATTTTTTTACGTACAAAACAAATGGTAAATTTAAAAACGGCTGGAGCAAAAACTACTGGGAGTTAAGATCTCAAATTTTTGAATTATGTTACTCTCGATGAGACCTACCTACACTATTAATTCCAACTCTTAACTATATACTTCATATACTGCGGAATACCCGTAACTCTAACCCTAACCCTAACCCTAACCCTAACCCTAACCCTAACCCTAACCCTAACCCTAACCCTAACCCTAACCCTAACCCTAAACCCTAACCCTAACCCTAACCCTAACCCTAACCCTAACCCTAACCCTAACCCTAACCCTAACCCAACCCTAACCCTAACCCTAACCCTAACCCTAACCCTAACCCTAACCCTAACCCTAACCCTAACCCTAACCCTAACCCTAACCCTAACCCTAACCCTAACCCTAACCCTAACCCTAACCCTAACCCTAACCCTAACCCTAACCCTAACCCTAACCCTAACCCTAAACCCTAACCCTAACCCTAACCCTAACCCTAACCCTAACCCTAACCCTAACCCTAACCCCTAACCCTAACCCTAACCCTAACCCTAACCCTAACCCTAACCCTAACCCAACCCTAACCCTAACCCTAACCCAACCCTAACCCTAACCCAACCCTAACCCTTACCCTAACCCTAACCCTATCCCAAACCCTAACCATAACCCTAACCCAACCCTAACCCTAACCCTAACCCTAACCCTAACCCAAACCCTAACCCTAACCCTAACCCTAACCCTAACCCAACCCTAACCCTAACCCTAACCCTAATCCTAAGCCGTAAACTCTATGCCCTAACCCTAAAACTAACTCAACTGTAACCGTAGCCCTAACCCCTCACCCCTAACAGTAAAACTAACTCAACCCTAACCCTAAGCCTAACCTAGTTTCCTGCCTTATCATTTGGCGCTACATTCAAATCAAATCACAAGTCGTAGCTGTCTCCCTACATAGCCAATACATGCACGTATGGAAATTTTACAGCCAGACTCAGCACATGTACGGAAATTTCCCAGCCACAGTCAAGCAGTTTCCCGCTTTAACAGTTGGCGCGAAATTGAAATATTAACAGTTGGCGCTACATTGAAATTAAATCACAATTCTTAGTTTGTGCTGCTTACAGCCAATACATACACGTATGGAAATTCCCCAGCCAGACTCAGCACATGTATGGTAGCCACAGTCAGCCAGTTTCCTGCTTTAACAGTTGGCGCAAAATTCAAATATTAACAGTTGGCGCTACATTCAAATTAAATCGCAATTCTTAGTTGTACTGCTTACATAGCCAATACATACATGTATGGAAATTCCCCAGCCAGACTCAGCACATATGATAGCCACAGTCAGCCAGTTTCCCGCCTTAACTGTTGGCGCGAAATTCAAATATTAACAGTTGGCGCTATATTAAAATTAAATCACAAGTCCTAGTTGTGCTTCTTACATGATAGCCAATACATAAAAGTAGGGAAATTCCCCAGCCAGACTCAGCACAAGTATGGCAATTCCCAGCCACAATCAGCCAGTCTAACCCTAAGTCTCGTCCTAATTGGAATTCAAATTGTATTTCAGAGTATTTCAAACCACCATAGCGGGAATTTACATCAACAGGGATATCGATAGTGCCATCCTGATTGGAAATCACAATGTTATGCGTGCCCAGTTTAAGCAGAAGTATTTTTGTGGGACAGCGATCATCATCAGGGCCTCCAACGAAGGTGTAATTTCGAGCATTGCCTCCTTATCCAGGCAGGAAACGACGAGGGTCTGAACGCATTATGTCGTCACTAACTACCCTTTGGCTGCCTTCAATGGGCGAATCCAAAAGTTCCTGGTTGAGAAGCCGTGCAAGGTAATGTATAATGTACTTTTTTTTTCGAATGAAATTACGTATTTGGGGTGAACATTAATACAATTGATATTGATATGAAGGTAGAAGCTACATTGTTCTTGCCACAAGAGGGCATTATTGCAATTTATACATGTGCATACTAACATTATTCTTTACATTTGTTTTCTAACATTTTCTAAAAAGAAAGATTCAAAGGAAAAAACTGAGAAAATGTGTAAAAAAACAATTCTAATGCTTCTTTACACGTTTTTTACACGTATATTTTTCCTGTTTGTATTCAATATAGCCGAAGGGCCTTGGTCTCGACAACATTTGGGTAACACACTGCACCACGTCAGAAGAGGTGGAAAAAGTGATAAAAGAAACCAACCACAACAAGATCATGGTAAACGGCGAATTTTGGAGAGCGTTTGGCGAATGGATAGAAGTGAGTTCTTGAAATGTTGCAACCTACATTGTTATCCCATCCCTAACTACCCTTTACCGTCAGTAAAATAGCATCAGAGAGAAGAAAAAATCCTTGCTAAATTGACCCAAATTTAAAATGAATTAGGTCAAAATATCACAAAGTATAACAAAGCGTTACGAAGTATGATGAAGTAAAGCGATAAACTGACCAGCTTGTATTGATTCAATAGGATTATTTCAATGATTACAATTTGTTTCTAATCCCACCTATTCAAATCCATTTTCTGTTACAAAACACCCTTCGTAAACAAGAAAGGGTGTTCCAACCGAATGCGGACATGCTAGGAGTTACTGCAATCCTGAAGGTGGCGACAGATGGCTCCATCATTGACATTGTGAGTAAATATTCATATTAATCATTGTTTCTAAAGTTCAAATAAAAAATGTAGGTATTCAGTTATCATTTTGTTGAATAGCAGATGGGAGGTATGGAAAGAAACTTAAAGACGTCTGGAAGCAATACTAATTGGAATTAATCATGGCTTAAAAGCAGTGCTTAACAATGATTAGTCTTTCTTCCAGCCGCCTTTAAATTTCATGTACAAAATCTATGGGTTTTTCTACTTAGAATATTTTTCGACTTCTCCATAGGCAATGTACATAAAATTTTAAAGACGCCTGGAGCGAAGACTAATTGGAGTTACAATTTCAAAGTCCAATACGCTGGACCTGACACCGGACTTAACATTTTTCTGAAGTATGAGTCCTTCAATACAATTAGTTCTCCTTCCAGACGCTTTCAAATATTCTATGTACAAACATAAGGTAACTTAAAAAAGGGCTGGAGTAAAGACTACTTCAAGTTACACTTTCAAACTTATATATTTCGGACTTTGCACCGAACTCAAGTTTTTTCTCAAATATGAGTACTAAACTATGTTTAGTCTTCCTTCCAGGCGATTTCAAATATTGTACATATAGTATGTATCAAAAAAATCAAAGTCGCCTGGAGCAAAGACTAATTACAATAAAACTTTGAAACTCACATATATTGGACCTTCTACCGGACTTAACATTTTCCCAAAGTATGAATTCTTCAGTACAATTAGTTCTCCTTCCAGACGCTTTCAAATATTTCTATGTACAAACATATGGTAACTTCAAAGACGGCTGGAGCAAAGACTACTTCAAGTTAGACTTTGAAACTTATATATTTTGGACTTTGTTCACAACTTAAGTTTTTTATTAAGTATGAGTGCTTAACTAAGTTTAGTCTTCCCTCCAGTCGCCTTCAAATATTGTATATATAGTATATAGGAACATTTTCAAAGACACCTTGAGAGAAGACTAATGGGAGTTACAATTTCAAATTCCAATATCTTTGACCTACCACCGGTCTTAACATATTTGTCAAGTATGAGTCCTTCAATACAATTAGTTCTCCTTCCAGACCCTTTCAAATATTTCTATGTACAAACATACGGTAACTTGAAAGACGGCTGGAACAAAGACTACTTTAAGTTAGACTTTGAAACTTATATATTTTGGACTTTGTTCGAAACTGAAGTTTTTTCTTAAGTATGAGTGCTTAACTTAGTTTAGTCTTCCCTCCAGGCGCTTTCAAATATTGTATATATAGTACAAAGGAAAATTTTCAAAGACGCCTGGAGAGAAGACTAATTGGACATACAATTTCAAAGTCCGATATGTTTGACCTGGCACCGGACTCAACATATTTGTCAAGTATCAGTCCTTCAATGCAATTAGCTCTCCTTCCAGACCCCTTCAAGTATTTCTATGTACAAACATACGGTAACTTAAAAAACGGCTGGAGTAAAGACTACTTCAAGTTAGACTTTGAAAATTATATATTTTAGACTTTTTACCGAACTTAACTTTCTTCTCAGGTATGAGCGCCTGACTAAGTATAGTCTTCCTTACAGGCCCTTTCAAATATTGTACATATTGTATATATCAAAAAATTCAAAGTCGCCTGGAGCAAAGACTAATTACACTTACACTTTCAAACTTCGATATATCGAACTTTCCACCAGACTTAACATTTTAGGTAAGTACGAATCCTTAACTATAATTAGTTTTTCTTCCAGACGCTTTTGAATTTTTTTACGTACAAAACAAATGGTAAATTTAAAAACGGCTGGAGCAAAAACTACTGGGAGTTAAGATCTCAAATTTTTGAATTATGTTACTCTCGATGAGACCTACCTACACTATTAATTCCAACTCTTAACTATATACTTCATATACTGCGGAATACCCGTAACTCTAACCCTAACCCTAACCCTAACCCTAACCCTAACCCTAACCCTAACCCTAACCCTAACCCTAACCCTAACCCTAACCCTAACCCTAACCCTAACCCTAACCCTAACCCTAACCCTAACCCTAACCCTAACCCCTAACCCTAACCCTAACCCTAACCCTAACCCTAAACCCTAACCCTAACCCTAACCCTAACCCTAACCCTAACCCTAACCCTAACCCTATCCCTAACCCTAACCCTAACCCTAACCCTAACCCTAACCCTAACCCTAACCCTAACCCTAACCCTAACCCTAACCCTAACCCTAAACCCTAACCCTAACCCTAACCCTAACCCTAACCCTAACCCTAACCCTAACCCTAACCCTAACCCTAACCCTAACCCTAACCCTAACCCTAACCCTAACCCAACCCTAACCCTAACCCAACCCTAACCCTTACCCTAACCCTAACCCTATCCCAAACCCTAACCATAACCCTAACCCAACCCTAACCCTAACCCTAACCCTAACCCTAACCCAAACCCTAACCCTAACCCTAACCCTAACCCTAACCCTAACCCAACCCTAACCCTAACCCTAACCCTAATCCTAAGCCGTAAACTCTATGCCCTAACCCTAAAACTAACTCAACTGTAACCGTAGCCCTAACCCCTCACCCCTAACAGTAAAACTAACTCAACCCTAACCCTAAGCCTAACCTAGTTTCCTGCCTTATCATTTGGCGCTACATTCAAATCAAATCACAAGTCGTAGCTGTCTCCCTACATAGCCAATACATGCACGTATGGAAATTTTACAGCCAGACTCAGCACATGTACGGAAATTTCCCAGCCACAGTCAAGCAGTTTCCCGCTTTAACAGTTGGCGCGAAATTGAAATATTAACAGTTGGCGCTACATTGAAATTAAATCACAATTCTTAGTTTGTGCTGCTTACAGCCAATACATACACGTATGGAAATTCCCCAGCCAGACTCAGCACATGTATGGTAGCCACAGTCAGCCAGTTTCCTGCTTTAACAGTTGGCGCAAAATTCAAATATTAACAGTTGGCGCTACATTCAAATTAAATCGCAATTCTTAGTTGTACTGCTTACATAGCCAATACATACATGTATGGAAATTCCCCAGCCAGACTCAGCACATATGATAGCCACAGTCAGCCAGTTTCCCGCCTTAACTGTTGGCGCGAAATTCAAATATTAACAGTTGGCGCTATATTAAAATTAAATCACAAGTCCTAGTTGTGCTTCTTACATGATAGCCAATACATAAAAGTAGGGAAATTCCCCAGCCAGACTCAGCACAAGTATGGCAATTCCCAGCCACAATCAGCCAGTCTAACCCTAAGTCTCGTCCTAATTGGAATTCAAATTGTATTTCAGAGTATTTCAAACCACCATAGCGGGAATTTACATCAACAGGGATATCGATAGTGCCATCCTGATTGGAAATCACAATGTTATGCGTGCCCAGTTTAAGCAGAAGTATTTTTGTGGGACAGCGATCATCATCAGGGCCTCCAACGAAGGTGTAATTTCGAGCATTGCCTCCTTATCCAGGCAGGAAACGACGAGGGTCTGAACGCATTATGTCGTCACTAACTACCCTTTGGCTGCCTTCAATGGGCGAATCCAAAAGTTCCTGGTTGAGAAGCCGTGCAAGGTAATGTATAATGTACTTTTTTTTTCGAATGAAATTACGTATTTGGGGTGAACATTAATACAATTGATATTGATATGAAGGTAGAAGCTACATTGTTCTTGCCACAAGAGGGCATTATTGCAATTTATACATGTGCATACTAACATTATTCTTTACATTTGTTTTCTAACATTTTCTAAAAAGAAAGATTCAAAGGAAAAAACTGAGAAAATGTGTAAAAAAACAATTCTAATGCTTCTTTACACGTTTTTTACACGTATATTTTTCCTGTTTGTATTCAATATAGCCGAAGGGCCTTGGTCTCGACAACATTTGGGTAACACACTGCACCACGTCAGAAGAGGTGGAAAAAGTGATAAAAGAAACCAACCACAACAAGATCATGGTAAACGGCGAATTTTGGAGAGCGTTTGGCGAATGGATAGAAGTGAGTTCTTGAAATGTTGCAACCTACATTGTTATCCCATCCCTAACTACCCTTTACCGTCAGTAAAATAGCATCAGAGAGAAGAAAAAATCCTTGCTAAATTGACCCAAATTTAAAATGAATTAGGTCAAAATATCACAAAGTATAACAAAGCGTTACGAAGTATGATGAAGTAAAGCGATAAACTGACCAGCTTGTATTGATTCAATAGGATTATTTCAATGATTACAATTTGTTTCTAATCCCACCTATTCAAATCCATTTTCTGTTACAAAACACCCTTCGTAAACAAGAAAGGGTGTTCCAACCGAATGCGGACATGCTAGGAGTTACTGCAATCCTGAAGGTGGCGACAGATGGCTCCATCATTGACATTGTGAGTAAATATTCATATTAATCATTGTTTCTAAAGTTCAAATAAAAAATGTAGGTATTCAGTTATCATTTTGTTGAATAGCAGATGGGAGGTATGGAAAGAAACTTAAAGACGTCTGGAAGCAATACTAATTGGAATTAATCATGGCTTAAAAGCAGTGCTTAACAATGATTAGTCTTTCTTCCAGCCGCCTTTAAATTTCATGTACAAAATCTATGGGTTTTTCTACTTAGAATATTTTTCGACTTCTCCATAGGCAATGTACATAAAATTTTAAAGACGCCTGGAGCGAAGACTAATTGGAGTTACAATTTCAAAGTCCAATACGCTGGACCTGACACCGGACTTAACATTTTTCTGAAGTATGAGTCCTTCAATACAATTAGTTCTCCTTCCAGACGCTTTCAAATATTCTATGTACAAACATAAGGTAACTTAAAAAAGGGCTGGAGTAAAGACTACTTCAAGTTACACTTTCAAACTTATATATTTCGGACTTTGCACCGAACTCAAGTTTTTTCTCAAATATGAGTACTAAACTATGTTTAGTCTTCCTTCCAGGCGATTTCAAATATTGTACATATAGTATGTATCAAAAAAATCAAAGTCGCCTGGAGCAAAGACTAATTACAATAAAACTTTGAAACTCACATATATTGGACCTTCTACCGGACTTAACATTTTCCCAAAGTATGAATTCTTCAGTACAATTAGTTCTCCTTCCAGACGCTTTCAAATATTTCTATGTACAAACATATGGTAACTTCAAAGACGGCTGGAGCAAAGACTACTTCAAGTTAGACTTTGAAACTTATATATTTTGGACTTTGTTCACAACTTAAGTTTTTTATTAAGTATGAGTGCTTAACTAAGTTTAGTCTTCCCTCCAGTCGCCTTCAAATATTGTATATATAGTATATAGGAACATTTTCAAAGACACCTTGAGAGAAGACTAATGGGAGTTACAATTTCAAATTCCAATATCTTTGACCTACCACCGGTCTTAACATATTTGTCAAGTATGAGTCCTTCAATACAATTAGTTCTCCTTCCAGACCCTTTCAAATATTTCTATGTACAAACATACGGTAACTTGAAAGACGGCTGGAACAAAGACTACTTTAAGTTAGACTTTGAAACTTATATATTTTGGACTTTGTTCGAAACTGAAGTTTTTTCTTAAGTATGAGTGCTTAACTTAGTTTAGTCTTCCCTCCAGGCGCTTTCAAATATTGTATATATAGTACAAAGGAAAATTTTCAAAGACGCCTGGAGAGAAGACTAATTGGACATACAATTTCAAAGTCCGATATGTTTGACCTGGCACCGGACTCAACATATTTGTCAAGTATCAGTCCTTCAATGCAATTAGCTCTCCTTCCAGACCCCTTCAAGTATTTCTATGTACAAACATACGGTAACTTAAAAAACGGCTGGAGTAAAGACTACTTCAAGTTAGACTTTGAAAATTATATATTTTAGACTTTTTACCGAACTTAACTTTCTTCTCAGGTATGAGCGCCTGACTAAGTATAGTCTTCCTTACAGGCCCTTTCAAATATTGTACATATTGTATATATCAAAAAATTCAAAGTCGCCTGGAGCAAAGACTAATTACACTTACACTTTCAAACTTCGATATATCGAACTTTCCACCAGACTTAACATTTTAGGTAAGTACGAATCCTTAACTATAATTAGTTTTTCTTCCAGACGCTTTTGAATTTTTTTACGTACAAAACAAATGGTAAATTTAAAAACGGCTGGAGCAAAAACTACTGGGAGTTAAGATCTCAAATTTTTGAATTATGTTACTCTCGATGAGACCTACCTACACTATTAATTCCAACTCTTAACTATATACTTCATATACTGCGGAATACCCGTAACTCTAACCCTAACCCTAACCCTAACCCTAACCCTAACCCTAACCCTAACCCTAACCCTAACCCTAACCCTAACCCTAACCCTAACCCTAACCCTAACCCTAACCCTAACCCTAACCCTAACCCTAACCCCCTAACCCTAACCCTAACCCTAACCCTAACCCTAACCCTAACCCTAACCCTAACCCTAACCCTAACCCTAACCCTAACCCTAACCCTATCCCTACCCTAACCCTAACCCTAACCCTAACCCTAACCCTAACCCTAACCCTAACCCTAACCCTAACCCTAACCCTAACCCTAAACCCTAACCCTAACCCTAACCCTAACCCTAACCCTAACCCTAACCCTAACCCTAACCCTAACCCTAACCCTAACCCTAACCCTAACCCTAACCCTAACCCTAACCCTAACCCTAACCCTAAAACCCTAACCCTTACCCTAACCCTAACCCTATCCCAAACCCTAACCATAACCCTAACCCAACCCTAACCCTAACCCTAACCCTAACCCTAACCCAAACCCTAACCCTAACCCTAACCCTAACCCTAACCCTAACCCAACCCTAACCCTAACCCTAACCCTAATCCTAAGCCGTAAACTCTATGCCCTAACCCTAAAACTAACTCAACTGTAACCGTAGCCCTAACCCCTCACCCCTAACAGTAAAACTAACTCAACCCTAACCCTAAGCCTAACCTAGTTTCCTGCCTTATCATTTGGCGCTACATTCAAATCAAATCACAAGTCGTAGCTGTCTCCCTACATAGCCAATACATGCACGTATGGAAATTTTACAGCCAGACTCAGCACATGTACGGAAATTTCCCAGCCACAGTCAAGCAGTTTCCCGCTTTAACAGTTGGCGCGAAATTGAAATATTAACAGTTGGCGCTACATTGAAATTAAATCACAATTCTTAGTTTGTGCTGCTTACAGCCAATACATACACGTATGGAAATTCCCCAGCCAGACTCAGCACATGTATGGTAGCCACAGTCAGCCAGTTTCCTGCTTTAACAGTTGGCGCAAAATTCAAATATTAACAGTTGGCGCTACATTCAAATTAAATCGCAATTCTTAGTTGTACTGCTTACATAGCCAATACATACATGTATGGAAATTCCCCAGCCAGACTCAGCACATATGATAGCCACAGTCAGCCAGTTTCCCGCCTTAACTGTTGGCGCGAAATTCAAATATTAACAGTTGGCGCTATATTAAAATTAAATCACAAGTCCTAGTTGTGCTTCTTACATGATAGCCAATACATAAAAGTAGGGAAATTCCCCAGCCAGACTCAGCACAAGTATGGCAATTCCCAGCCACAATCAGCCAGTCTAACCCTAAGTCTCGTCCTAATTGGAATTCAAATTGTATTTCAGAGTATTTCAAACCACCATAGCGGGAATTTACATCAACAGGGATATCGATAGTGCCATCCTGATTGGAAATCACAATGTTATGCGTGCCCAGTTTAAGCAGAAGTATTTTTGTGGGACAGCGATCATCATCAGGGCCTCCAACGAAGGTGTAATTTCGAGCATTGCCTCCTTATCCAGGCAGGAAACGACGAGGGTCTGAACGCATTATGTCGTCACTAACTACCCTTTGGCTGCCTTCAATGGGCGAATCCAAAAGTTCCTGGTTGAGAAGCCGTGCAAGGTAATGTATAATGTACTTTTTTTTTCGAATGAAATTACGTATTTGGGGTGAACATTAATACAATTGATATTGATATGAAGGTAGAAGCTACATTGTTCTTGCCACAAGAGGGCATTATTGCAATTTATACATGTGCATACTAACATTATTCTTTACATTTGTTTTCTAACATTTTCTAAAAAGAAAGATTCAAAGGAAAAAACTGAGAAAATGTGTAAAAAAACAATTCTAATGCTTCTTTACACGTTTTTTACACGTATATTTTTCCTGTTTGTATTCAATATAGCCGAAGGGCCTTGGTCTCGACAACATTTGGGTAACACACTGCACCACGTCAGAAGAGGTGGAAAAAGTGATAAAAGAAACCAACCACAACAAGATCATGGTAAACGGCGAATTTTGGAGAGCGTTTGGCGAATGGATAGAAGTGAGTTCTTGAAATGTTGCAACCTACATTGTTATCCCATCCCTAACTACCCTTTACCGTCAGTAAAATAGCATCAGAGAGAAGAAAAAATCCTTGCTAAATTGACCCAAATTTAAAATGAATTAGGTCAAAATATCACAAAGTATAACAAAGCGTTACGAAGTATGATGAAGTAAAGCGATAAACTGACCAGCTTGTATTGATTCAATAGGATTATTTCAATGATTACAATTTGTTTCTAATCCCACCTATTCAAATCCATTTTCTGTTACAAAACACCCTTCGTAAACAAGAAAGGGTGTTCCAACCGAATGCGGACATGCTAGGAGTTACTGCAATCCTGAAGGTGGCGACAGATGGCTCCATCATTGACATTGTGAGTAAATATTCATATTAATCATTGTTTCTAAAGTTCAAATAAAAAATGTAGGTATTCAGTTATCATTTTGTTGAATAGCAGATGGGAGGTATGGAAAGAAACTTAAAGACGTCTGGAAGCAATACTAATTGGAATTAATCATGGCTTAAAAGCAGTGCTTAACAATGATTAGTCTTTCTTCCAGCCGCCTTTAAATTTCATGTACAAAATCTATGGGTTTTTCTACTTAGAATATTTTTCGACTTCTCCATAGGCAATGTACATAAAATTTTAAAGACGCCTGGAGCGAAGACTAATTGGAGTTACAATTTCAAAGTCCAATACGCTGGACCTGACACCGGACTTAACATTTTTCTGAAGTATGAGTCCTTCAATACAATTAGTTCTCCTTCCAGACGCTTTCAAATATTCTATGTACAAACATAAGGTAACTTAAAAAAGGGCTGGAGTAAAGACTACTTCAAGTTACACTTTCAAACTTATATATTTCGGACTTTGCACCGAACTCAAGTTTTTTCTCAAATATGAGTACTAAACTATGTTTAGTCTTCCTTCCAGGCGATTTCAAATATTGTACATATAGTATGTATCAAAAAAATCAAAGTCGCCTGGAGCAAAGACTAATTACAATAAAACTTTGAAACTCACATATATTGGACCTTCTACCGGACTTAACATTTTCCCAAAGTATGAATTCTTCAGTACAATTAGTTCTCCTTCCAGACGCTTTCAAATATTTCTATGTACAAACATATGGTAACTTCAAAGACGGCTGGAGCAAAGACTACTTCAAGTTAGACTTTGAAACTTATATATTTTGGACTTTGTTCACAACTTAAGTTTTTTATTAAGTATGAGTGCTTAACTAAGTTTAGTCTTCCCTCCAGTCGCCTTCAAATATTGTATATATAGTATATAGGAACATTTTCAAAGACACCTTGAGAGAAGACTAATGGGAGTTACAATTTCAAATTCCAATATCTTTGACCTACCACCGGTCTTAACATATTTGTCAAGTATGAGTCCTTCAATACAATTAGTTCTCCTTCCAGACCCTTTCAAATATTTCTATGTACAAACATACGGTAACTTGAAAGACGGCTGGAACAAAGACTACTTTAAGTTAGACTTTGAAACTTATATATTTTGGACTTTGTTCGAAACTGAAGTTTTTTCTTAAGTATGAGTGCTTAACTTAGTTTAGTCTTCCCTCCAGGCGCTTTCAAATATTGTATATATAGTACAAAGGAAAATTTTCAAAGACGCCTGGAGAGAAGACTAATTGGACATACAATTTCAAAGTCCGATATGTTTGACCTGGCACCGGACTCAACATATTTGTCAAGTATCAGTCCTTCAATGCAATTAGCTCTCCTTCCAGACCCCTTCAAGTATTTCTATGTACAAACATACGGTAACTTAAAAAACGGCTGGAGTAAAGACTACTTCAAGTTAGACTTTGAAAATTATATATTTTAGACTTTTTACCGAACTTAACTTTCTTCTCAGGTATGAGCGCCTGACTAAGTATAGTCTTCCTTACAGGCCCTTTCAAATATTGTACATATTGTATATATCAAAAAATTCAAAGTCGCCTGGAGCAAAGACTAATTACACTTACACTTTCAAACTTCGATATATCGAACTTTCCACCAGACTTAACATTTTAGGTAAGTACGAATCCTTAACTATAATTAGTTTTTCTTCCAGACGCTTTTGAATTTTTTTACGTACAAAACAAATGGTAAATTTAAAAACGGCTGGAGCAAAAACTACTGGGAGTTAAGATCTCAAATTTTTGAATTATGTTACTCTCGATGAGACCTACCTACACTATTAATTCCAACTCTTAACTATATACTTCATATACTGCGGAATACCCGTAACTCTAACCCTAACCCTAACCCTAACCCTAACCCTAACCCTAACCCTAACCCTAACCCTAACCCTAACCCTAACCCTAACCCTAACCCTAACCCTAACCCTAACCCTAACCCTAACCCTAACCCTAACCCTAACCCTAACCCTAACCCTAACCCAACCCTAACCCTAACCCAACCCTAACCCTAACCCTAACCCTAACCCTAACCCTAACCCTAACCCTAACCCAAACCCTAACCCTAACCCTAACCCTAACCCTAACCCTAACCCTAACCCTAACCCTAACCCTAACCCTAACCCTAACCCTAACCCTAACCCTAACCCTAACCCTAACCCTAACCCTAACCCTAACCCTAACCCTAACCCTAACCCTAACCCTAACCCTAACCCTAACCCTAACCCTAACCCTAACCCTAACCCTAACCCAACCCTAACCCTAACCCAACCCTAACCCTAACCCTAACCCTAACCCTATACCCTAACCCTAACCCTATCCCAAACCCTAACCATAACCCTAACCCAACCCTAACCCTAACCCTAACCCTAACCCTAACCCTAACCCTAACCCTAACCCTAACCCTAACCCTAACCCAACCCTAACCCTAACCCTAACCCTAATCCTAAGCCGTAAACTCTATGCCCTAACCCTAAAACTAACTCAACTGTAACCGTAGCCCTAACCCCTCACCCCTAACAGTAAAACTAACTCAACCCTAACCCTAAGCCTAACCTAGTTTCCTGCCTTATCATTTGGCGCTACATTCAAATCAAATCACAAGTCGTAGCTGTCTCCCTACATAGCCAATACATGCACGTATGGAAATTTTACAGCCAGACTCAGCACATGTACGGAAATTTCCCAGCCACAGTCAAGCAGTTTCCCGCTTTAACAGTTGGCGCGAAATTGAAATATTAACAGTTGGCGCTACATTGAAATTAAATCACAATTCTTAGTTTGTGCTGCTTACAGCCAATACATACACGTATGGAAATTCCCCAGCCAGACTCAGCACATGTATGGTAGCCACAGTCAGCCAGTTTCCTGCTTTAACAGTTGGCGCAAAATTCAAATATTAACAGTTGGCGCTACATTCAAATTAAATCGCAATTCTTAGTTGTACTGCTTACATAGCCAATACATACATGTATGGAAATTCCCCAGCCAGACTCAGCACATATGATAGCCACAGTCAGCCAGTTTCCCGCCTTAACTGTTGGCGCGAAATTCAAATATTAACAGTTGGCGCTATATTAAAATTAAATCACAAGTCCTAGTTGTGCTTCTTACATGATAGCCAATACATAAAAGTAGGGAAATTCCCCAGCCAGACTCAGCACAAGTATGGCAATTCCCAGCCACAATCAGCCAGTCTAACCCTAAGTCTCGTCCTAATTGGAATTCAAATTGTATTTCAGAGTATTTCAAACCACCATAGCGGGAATTTACATCAACAGGGATATCGATAGTGCCATCCTGATTGGAAATCACAATGTTATGCGTGCCCAGTTTAAGCAGAAGTATTTTTGTGGGACAGCGATCATCATCAGGGCCTCCAACGAAGGTGTAATTTCGAGCATTGCCTCCTTATCCAGGCAGGAAACGACGAGGGTCTGAACGCATTATGTCGTCACTAACTACCCTTTGGCTGCCTTCAATGGGCGAATCCAAAAGTTCCTGGTTGAGAAGCCGTGCAAGGTAATGTATAATGTACTTTTTTTTTCGAATGAAATTACGTATTTGGGGTGAACATTAATACAATTGATATTGATATGAAGGTAGAAGCTACATTGTTCTTGCCACAAGAGGGCATTATTGCAATTTATACATGTGCATACTAACATTATTCTTTACATTTGTTTTCTAACATTTTCTAAAAAGAAAGATTCAAAGGAAAAAACTGAGAAAATGTGTAAAAAAACAATTCTAATGCTTCTTTACACGTTTTTTACACGTATATTTTTCCTGTTTGTATTCAATATAGCCGAAGGGCCTTGGTCTCGACAACATTTGGGTAACACACTGCACCACGTCAGAAGAGGTGGAAAAAGTGATAAAAGAAACCAACCACAACAAGATCATGGTAAACGGCGAATTTTGGAGAGCGTTTGGCGAATGGATAGAAGTGAGTTCTTGAAATGTTGCAACCTACATTGTTATCCCATCCCTAACTACCCTTTACCGTCAGTAAAATAGCATCAGAGAGAAGAAAAAATCCTTGCTAAATTGACCCAAATTTAAAATGAATTAGGTCAAAATATCACAAAGTATAACAAAGCGTTACGAAGTATGATGAAGTAAAGCGATAAACTGACCAGCTTGTATTGATTCAATAGGATTATTTCAATGATTACAATTTGTTTCTAATCCCACCTATTCAAATCCATTTTCTGTTACAAAACACCCTTCGTAAACAAGAAAGGGTGTTCCAACCGAATGCGGACATGCTAGGAGTTACTGCAATCCTGAAGGTGGCGACAGATGGCTCCATCATTGACATTGTGAGTAAATATTCATATTAATCATTGTTTCTAAAGTTCAAATAAAAAATGTAGGTATTCAGTTATCATTTTGTTGAATAGCAGATGGGAGGTATGGAAAGAAACTTAAAGACGTCTGGAAGCAATACTAATTGGAATTAATCATGGCTTAAAAGCAGTGCTTAACAATGATTAGTCTTTCTTCCAGCCGCCTTTAAATTTCATGTACAAAATCTATGGGTTTTTCTACTTAGAATATTTTTCGACTTCTCCATAGGCAATGTACATAAAATTTTAAAGACGCCTGGAGCGAAGACTAATTGGAGTTACAATTTCAAAGTCCAATACGCTGGACCTGACACCGGACTTAACATTTTTCTGAAGTATGAGTCCTTCAATACAATTAGTTCTCCTTCCAGACGCTTTCAAATATTCTATGTACAAACATAAGGTAACTTAAAAAAGGGCTGGAGTAAAGACTACTTCAAGTTACACTTTCAAACTTATATATTTCGGACTTTGCACCGAACTCAAGTTTTTTCTCAAATATGAGTACTAAACTATGTTTAGTCTTCCTTCCAGGCGATTTCAAATATTGTACATATAGTATGTATCAAAAAAATCAAAGTCGCCTGGAGCAAAGACTAATTACAATAAAACTTTGAAACTCACATATATTGGACCTTCTACCGGACTTAACATTTTCCCAAAGTATGAATTCTTCAGTACAATTAGTTCTCCTTCCAGACGCTTTCAAATATTTCTATGTACAAACATATGGTAACTTCAAAGACGGCTGGAGCAAAGACTACTTCAAGTTAGACTTTGAAACTTATATATTTTGGACTTTGTTCACAACTTAAGTTTTTTATTAAGTATGAGTGCTTAACTAAGTTTAGTCTTCCCTCCAGTCGCCTTCAAATATTGTATATATAGTATATAGGAACATTTTCAAAGACACCTTGAGAGAAGACTAATGGGAGTTACAATTTCAAATTCCAATATCTTTGACCTACCACCGGTCTTAACATATTTGTCAAGTATGAGTCCTTCAATACAATTAGTTCTCCTTCCAGACCCTTTCAAATATTTCTATGTACAAACATACGGTAACTTGAAAGACGGCTGGAACAAAGACTACTTTAAGTTAGACTTTGAAACTTATATATTTTGGACTTTGTTCGAAACTGAAGTTTTTTCTTAAGTATGAGTGCTTAACTTAGTTTAGTCTTCCCTCCAGGCGCTTTCAAATATTGTATATATAGTACAAAGGAAAATTTTCAAAGACGCCTGGAGAGAAGACTAATTGGACATACAATTTCAAAGTCCGATATGTTTGACCTGGCACCGGACTCAACATATTTGTCAAGTATCAGTCCTTCAATGCAATTAGCTCTCCTTCCAGACCCCTTCAAGTATTTCTATGTACAAACATACGGTAACTTAAAAAACGGCTGGAGTAAAGACTACTTCAAGTTAGACTTTGAAAATTATATATTTTAGACTTTTTACCGAACTTAACTTTCTTCTCAGGTATGAGCGCCTGACTAAGTATAGTCTTCCTTACAGGCCCTTTCAAATATTGTACATATTGTATATATCAAAAAATTCAAAGTCGCCTGGAGCAAAGACTAATTACACTTACACTTTCAAACTTCGATATATCGAACTTTCCACCAGACTTAACATTTTAGGTAAGTACGAATCCTTAACTATAATTAGTTTTTCTTCCAGACGCTTTTGAATTTTTTTACGTACAAAACAAATGGTAAATTTAAAAACGGCTGGAGCAAAAACTACTGGGAGTTAAGATCTCAAATTTTTGAATTATGTTACTCTCGATGAGACCTACCTACACTATTAATTCCAACTCTTAACTATATACTTCATATACTGCGGAATACCCGTAACTCTAACCCTAACCCTAACCCTAACCCTAACCCTAACCCTAACCCTAACCCTAACCCTAACCCTAACCCTAACCCTAACCCTAACCCTAACCCTAACCCTAACCCTAACCCTAACCCTAACCCTAACCCTAACCCTAACCCTAACCCTAACCCTAACCCTAACCCTAACCCTAACCCTAACCCTAACCCTAACCCTAACCCTAACCCTAACCCTAACCCTAA
Source organism: Diadema antillarum (assembly GCF_040938485.1). Classification (NCBI taxonomy): domain Eukaryota; kingdom Metazoa; phylum Echinodermata; class Echinoidea; order Diadematoida; family Diadematidae; genus Diadema; species Diadema antillarum. The sequence continues at coordinate 45,716 of NW_027273207.1, forward strand.
CCCTAACCCTAACCCTAACCCTAACCCTAACCCTAACCCTAACCCTAACCCTAACCCTAACCCTAACCCTAACCCTAACCCTAAACCCTAAACCCTAACCCTAACCCTAACCCTAACCCTAACCCTAACCCTAACCCCTAACCCTAACCCTAACCCTAACCCTAACCCTAACCCTAACCCTAACCCTAACCCAACCCTAACCCTAACCCAACCCTAACCCTTACCCTAACCCTAACCCTATCCCAAACCCTAACCATAACCCTAACCCAACCCTAACCCTAACCCTAACCCTAACCCTAACCCAAACCCTAACCCTAACCCTAACCCTAACCCTAACCCTAACCCAACCCTAACCCTAACCCTAACCCTAATCCTAAGCCGTAAACTCTATGCCCTAACCCTAAAACTAACTCAACTGTAACCGTAGCCCTAACCCCTCACCCCTAACAGTAAAACTAACTCAACCCTAACCCTAAGCCTAACCTAGTTTCCTGCCTTATCATTTGGCGCTACATTCAAATCAAATCACAAGTCGTAGCTGTCTCCCTACATAGCCAATACATGCACGTATGGAAATTTTACAGCCAGACTCAGCACATGTACGGAAATTTCCCAGCCACAGTCAAGCAGTTTCCCGCTTTAACAGTTGGCGCGAAATTGAAATATTAACAGTTGGCGCTACATTGAAATTAAATCACAATTCTTAGTTTGTGCTGCTTACAGCCAATACATACACGTATGGAAATTCCCCAGCCAGACTCAGCACATGTATGGTAGCCACAGTCAGCCAGTTTCCTGCTTTAACAGTTGGCGCAAAATTCAAATATTAACAGTTGGCGCTACATTCAAATTAAATCGCAATTCTTAGTTGTACTGCTTACATAGCCAATACATACATGTATGGAAATTCCCCAGCCAGACTCAGCACATATGATAGCCACAGTCAGCCAGGCCACAATCAGCCAGTCTAACCCTAAGTCTCGTCCTAATTGGAATTCAAATTGTATTTCAGAGTATTTCAAACCACCATAGCGGGAATTTACATCAACAGGGATATCGATAGTGCCATCCTGATTGGAAATCACAATGTTATGCGTGCCCAGTTTAAGCAGAAGTATTTTTGTGGGACAGCGATCATCAT
>NW_027273208.1:0-38892 GCF_040938485.1 Diadema antillarum
GAACCGGAAGAGAAATAAAGAGCAGAAAAAGAAATAACAAACAAGCTTGGAGGCTAGTAAGCAAGCACCATGTCCAAGACTGCCTGAAAATTTACAAAACTTGACCACCTGATGGGAATTCGAAGGTCAGGGAAAATTAGGTGCGTCATTAGACAGTTTTTGTTTCCTAACATTCCGCGATCGAATTGCCAAATCGACTGACGTTTGTCGTCTAGAGCTACCGACGGGACGCAAGGGCATTGTTGAGAGTGAACGAGTTAAAGACGAGTCCCGCATCATATAGGCTACCACGCCACCCTCTTTCCTTCGTTTTCTATCTCCGTCGTCCGTGAGTTAGCTGAAAATGCCTTTCCTCAGACCGAATCCAGGTAAGCAGAACAAAGTTAAGTCATCACCTGATAACTTTGTGCAACACCACATTACTCTGTCCTCTCCTCTTTTGTTTTGAACAGGAAAGTTTAACTCTCTGAGGGCATTACGTAATCATTATAAACCAATGTCTTACGTCTGCCTTCACCTGTCTTTTATTTTGTATTTCTTTTTTAAACAAGATAAGCAATAATGAGCATACAGATAAAAAAGAAAATAAGTGTATGTTTGACAACAGATGAAACAAAGTTTTTAAGTGGGAATTGTTGATTTTTTTAAAAGTCTCTGTTCGTGTGATTCTTTGAATTGATATGTGCAAAGAGATCAACAAAGGGAATCTTATCCAAACATCACAAATAAAAAAAAAAGAATACACCAACCACTTAAAGAAACCCAAACTGATGTCATGGTAAGGCCAAAATCAACCTTGTGCCACCATCGCAGTCACGTTGTCCACTTTGCTTCTACCACTTAAAGGCCGAGTGCGTCACCATATTTTTTTTTCTTACGCAATGATCACTAACCGACACATGCGTCACATCTTGCCCTCGGTCTGACCGATCGAGACAAGATAAAAATAAGATAATTACTAGATAACAATCCATTAATCGTGATCATCTGCAGAGCAGCTAGGGGGTTAAGAAAAGAAATACGTTCGTTTCAGTTTAATGATTGATTGATTGCTGAAGCGTTGTAAACGCACTGTCTCAACATTCGGGGTTATTTGTCCTTACCCCTCGTCACCCCCCCCCCTTTAAAAAAAAAAATACTATACACGCTTTACTGCTGGGGGTGGGCATTTCATGTAGGATTTTGTCAGATTTTTTTTTCTGACAACCTGTTATAACCTACTGAAATCCTTGCATCTGATTGGCTGAGAGCAAGTTTATCGGACAAATTTGTCGGACAAAACGCTGTATGAAATGTCCCCTGATGTACTTTGTCGTCTTGAGATTAATGTAAATAGGAATACCGAAACAAAGGGAATATCTGGATAAATGGATAATTGTGGTGCATGGTGGGTATTTATGGAATTCATCACTGTGAAACTTTCGAAAATTCGTCAACAGTATATGTGAATGATTTTTAACTATTTCCTCTCTACAGGGAACAATTTTCTAATGTTACCATAAATCTAGTAATATTGTAAGTAGAGTCCATACGTCACGGTGCAGTTGTAACCGTGTACAGACTTCTTGTGAAACAATGGTGAAAAAGTACAAGAGATGAGAAAACCAGATGCAATATTTGCCGCCATGCATGAATGGCAAAATTAACTACAAACATTACGCATGGTCATCATTAAATGCCTGACCAAATAATCTATATGGCATTGCTTTGCACGCTCGCTGCAAGCGTGGAGTTTTCCCCATGAGTCGACATGAACAGTTATTTGTGCTGTGTTCTACCACGTGTCATACAAGATCTAATGCTATTTTCAAACAGCATTGTTAGTTTTGCTGTCTCTTATCATCCAAACTCCTCTAGTTTTTCCCACTCTCTTATATCTAATTTTATTTCCTTTTTGATGACCACGCAAATTGATATCATAGCGTTGAATTTTCCTTCAAAGTGTACCGAACTTTTGAAAACACCCGTGGTAGAATTTTATTTCCCATATTTTAGCATAATCTCTATAGAGTATTATCTCACTTAATACTTACTTACAACAATCACGCATGCTGTTTATTAGATAACGGGATACTGTTACACTGTTATAAAAATGAAATGGTAAATTAACATCTAAATGTATGTCACTCCTCCGACTTTTTTGTGAAAATGTTAGATTTAACACTAAAAATGTTGAATTTACCATTTCTAAATTGGTAGTTTAACATTTTGAGTGTAAATGTCATTTTTTTTTTTTTTTAGTGTTAAAAGGTGTGTACAGTTCTGGTCGAGGTGAGGATTTAGCTTTTAACGTTTTGTGAGATATTCAGAAACCACTCTATGAGATGTCAAAGGGCATGCAATTATAAGGGGTATCAAAAGTTTATTTGATGAAAATCGGTTTTGAAATGGCTGAGATATCCAAAAACAAGGTGAAACAAAGAGATCCTAATAAAAGGTGTGGCCTGTAGTCTTTTATTATTATCACTTTTTTGGATATCTCAGCCATTTGAAAACCAATTCTCATCAAATAAACATTGAATCCTTCTTGAAATTACATGCTCTTTCATATTTCATAAGAGGTTTCTCATTATCTCACTTACGAATGTTCAAAACATTAATCCCCACCTCAACCAGTACTGTACAGTCCCTTTAAATCTAACATTCAATCAAAGGACGGAGGAGTGACAATATTCAAAATGTTGATTTACCATTCTACTTTTTAGAGTATTGATTTTGGATTTCCATGTCTTCTCCTCCATTTTAAAAGCTTTTGTTATTTTCACCACTACCTGAGCCTTGTACCTGGTTGTAATAAATAAGATTTTCAAACGGAGGAGCTACCTTGATAATTATCATTATTATTATTTATAAGTGAAGAGCTGAGCTTGTGATGCCTAAAAGCTTTCTATAAAGCTTGAGTACCGAAAAGCTATTTTCCTCTTGTTGGGTGGAGCATCCCTCTCCGGGGGAAAAACGAGTAAAAAGTTTTTTTTTTTGTTTTTTTTTTTTTTTGCTAACCTCACATGGAATGCGTTCATGGGGGCGGATAATCTCTCATAATTTGTCCATCTGCAGAAACCTACAATGAGTGAACGATTAACGGCAAAAAGTGTCTTTGCCATATACCTGGTCCCTGCGTGGCACGGTGGCAGCGATGTAGCCCCTGTGACGTTAAATGATAACCCCACATAATTTGATCAAACTGAGGTATATCGGTTCAAAAGCACGCTAGTTACTTATGGATATTACTCGATAATTGTACACCAATGAATCGTCAAGGATGCCTACATTAGAACCATGGCTGACGCAGTGGGTGTCATTGGAACGTAATGATACACCCAGTGTTGAAGGCTGAAGGTTTAATTCGCGAAGGGAAAATTGATAAAAATCCAGGAGATGATCGATGTAAATGGCTGCATCAATATTAAGTATCAAAAGCAAACAACAAATTAAAAAGGTTTATACGCACGCATGCACACACACACACACACACACACACACACACACACACACACACACATTCATTATCTAACACGCATAATTTCGCGGACAACAGTTATTCTAATAGATTGCAACACTAGAATGCTCTAGCAGACAAATGCAAGGAGAATCACGTTATACTTGTATTTGAAAACAAGGCACACATTTTTAATAGTGTCAAACATGACTGTTTGTTTGTTTATACTGTATACACGCAAATAGAGAAGGGGATGAAGATTTGATAATTTTTTGGTACCTATTTTTGGAACTCTGTTATTGTACAATGTAACCCAATGTTTTTGTTGATAGATATGTCATCTCGTCACTCTTGTACCATCTTTCACTGGGTATTTTGCAGAGCTTGCATGAGGTACTATTATTCTGAGCTACAGATGTTGGGATAGAGCCAGGCTGATGTCGTTTGAAGAGAAAGTTTATCCGAGATACGGTGCAGGTGTGAAAATATGTGATCAGCCAGATTCCCGCTCTTTTCCAAATACAAAGGCTACATTCGATCATACTCACACACCGAACACTGCACCTGTGCCCCTACGTTATATGCGTCCACATCTTAACCGTTATCATGGGCGAGGTGAAACTCTTGTAACCAATCACACCATGGAAATATCAAATTACCATGCATCTATATAAGGGCCTAACAACTAGAAAAATAAAGACAAAAAGAGAGAAAAAACCCAGAAATCATATTGAAGAAAAAATGTCAGGAAAAACATCATTGTTCTTACTATAAGTAGGCAAATGCATAAAACAAGGCTACATCGTCATTATCATCATGTACATGCAGATCTTCTCTATTATCCAAAATTGTCTTTTTTCCCCTCCGATTTCACCTCCTTGTACACCAGCTCGAAGCGAAGGGCTAACAAGGTTGTGTCCGCTCTAATTCTCCTCAAATCTCCACCTGATAAATCCAGGCATCATTAAAGTGTGCTGAAGTGAGGAAGGTCGCCGGGAAATGGATTGGAGAGAAACTCGCAGGTTAAAAGATGTTGTGTTTTCGTATCACGCCTACCTTGAAATCCTCTGCCGCGCATTGTACCAGATTGTGAGAGTCTTATTTTTTCATTACTGGCTATTCTCCAAGAGCTACACACACACACGCACACACACACACATACACACTAACACACATACACAACCCTACACAAACAAACAAAAAGGTCCCATCGATCAGAAAAGAGGTGGGATTTGCATTTTATACTGGTAACAATACACGATGAAAATGTCATTTTACTTAAGACGTAATTGTCAATCTTTAGTTGGTAAAGGAAGCTAAAAAATGATATCATACCATCATATTCAACTCAACTTTGTCTATTTCGTAAGATTTGTTAAAATATTGTCCTTTTGTAAATTCTTCATATTTACCGGGAGAAAAATATGAAAGTGGTGTGTAGGTGTGAAAATCGGAAAGTGTCAAATATCTGAACTACAGAGAAGTCGATATTCGCTTTATTGTTTATTTGTTAGAAAAGCTATTGGGACTTTCATGCGTCTTTCAAGTATTGTGCAAAGTTGGCTAAACTTTTTCTGCAGTATGACATCACATGAGCATAACTTTAAAGTGCATCTTTGGTCAAAAAAAAAAAAATTTGGATATGTGAAAGAGATGTATTTTAGTAATCTGTTGCACCAACAATCAGAAAAAAAAAATGTTCATATAAATGAAGAAAAAGTATATTTTGATATAGAAAACAAGAACTAAATCAGTGAGTCTGACAGGAAAGACTATCAACTTTCTTTTGTTCTCAGGAACCAGCAAGGGATTAAGGAACCAGCAAGGGATTAAGGAACCAGCAAGAGATTAGGCAGCCTGGGAACAATAGCAAAGTTATAGTCTTCTTTTCAGAGCCATTGGCTTTAGTGGTATGTTTATAACTTTAAATATATTTTTCTTTGCTAATATTGACATTTTTTGTTCTGATTCTTGGTGTAATAGGTTACTGAAATGTAGCTCTTACACAATAAATATCAAAGAATATTTCTTTGGCCAAAGATACACTTTAAAAGGGAGCATTGCAAAGAGACTTGCGACTGTCTTTTTTTGGACGCTCCTGTCGTTCCCAAACTTTGAATTTGACAAACCTGCTATCCAAACTTCACGTGGTCTGTACACAAATCCATCTTGGAAGTGTAAATTTGTATGGAATTTGAAAAAAAAAATGGCATGTCAAGGCGTCTCACGCGTTTTATCCATTGATTTACTTGCGAATCAGTCGCATTTCGTTCCATGTCCTCATAGCACAAAATGCACAAATTTGTCATATGATAAATGCATGGATAGCAAACTCATGGCTAACTATAGGCCTACTTATGGTAACATTATAGACATATTTAAATGAAAACAACACGAAATCACTAAAGTTTTCCTCAAAAAAACACAGCCATAATAAGAGTTTCCAATTTCATTAAACCACAACACACACACACACACACACACACACACACACACACACACACACACACACACAAGTGATTGGTGTAGGGGATGAAGGGTGTGCCGATCATCCCCCGACCAAACACGGAGGAAGTATCTTCCAGCGTTTGAGAACTGACACGTTAAAGGATCAGCGAAATATGGCCTGGGCTGCCACAAGCGAAATAAATGCAGAATATTACACAGGTCATTGTGATGATAGTATGCGGTCTCTCTCCTTCGGGTATTTTGATCAGGATAAAATTAACCTTGTTTATCAAGAAAATGACCGTGAGGATCATCGCTTTGACGTTGTTTTTATTTTCATTGATTATCTTTTTTTTTTGACATTGACCTGAATTGCGCATTTCAAAGAGTAACAATGGTAGTATGCGGTGGTGATGAAGGTTCTAAGTAACTTATATACACTTTGTATGAATGTCTTTTTCGAATACCAGTTTACCGAAATGTACATGAGCTTGGCGTCATTTCTTTATGTGCTCCTTTTCTTGCATGCATACAAAACATAAAGAACGGAGATCCTATTAAAGTGCACGTGTATCAATTCAAAAAAAAAAAAGAAAAAGAAAAAGCGAGGAACCGGTGAGAGTAAAGAATCTTGGTTGTTTCTTTGTATTCCAGAGCAATAACTTGGTGCATGTCTTTTACCCTTTGCAGTATAGGAGGAAAAGTTATATTGACAATGAGCAAACGTGATGCGACGATTTACACAGCTGAACCAAGTTTTCATGTATTGAAACTTCTTTGCTGTAGGCTTAAAGGAGCCGATCGGTGTGGCCTCGTTGTCTGAATCAATTCACTAAGATTCCTCCTGCAGTGAAAATCACTGCACAATTCTACGTTGGCAACAGACTTCAATATGGGTTAAAAACTGAGATGTCATATGGGTCTATATGATAGACAATCCTTCGCGGTTTTCAGCCACAATAATTATGTATATAGGACTCTGTCATACACGACAATTAGGACTTCTCCTGGGTTATTGCTCACGGGTTTGGTCGCTATCGTATCTTATCAGCACATCGTTACATGTATGGTTACACTGTTGCAGAGATAACCTTGTTGTCGAAACGTTTCACATACAAAAATTCTATCAAGAGAGATGGTGAGCTCTAGATGTATGGCATACACTATTACAGTGTGTACTTTGCTGCCAGACTGTCGTATACATTTGCTTTAGATGTTTTGACCATGACAATGAGACGATCTGTGTTATAGATATATGAGTCTCACATTAGAATAGAAATCTTGCTTCACAACTACCTTTATACACTGGTTTAAGACAAATTTATAGGTTATGCAATCACGGTAAACGTTGTGCTTTATGATTTGTTTCTACGCTCTGGTATATGACACTTCGGTCACAGAGTCGATCAGTGTTAGATGTATATGAGCTACTCTTGCACGGTAAATACTTCGTTTTCCTACAGAGTTTGACCATCTCGCTTATCATATGAACTTTGGAAAATTAGCTGACGATATAGTGAAGATAATATAAACACATTTTCAACAGTCATCACACAGAAAGAAGAGGAAACAGTGATAGTTGTGTGATCCACTGGTTTCATCCAGGAGAACTCCACTAGTGACACAATTAAGTGCTCTTGGTCTGCGAGGATAAACGGTGTCATCCGTAATCAGGCATTTTACGGGTAATCCAAAAATAACTAATGCTCCTCCCTCTGTCCCATGTTAACAGCGATTCATTAATAATACGTTGAAATGTCATCGTGTAAAACGCGATGAAATAAAAGCCGTGCAGCTAAGCGGAAGGATATGACTATTTAAAGGAAAACCTAAATAGATTTCGGGAAATAAACCGAAAATACTCCCCCCCCCCCCCCCCGAAAAAAACACCCAAAACTTATCTACCAAAAGTGTAAATAGCGCCTACAATTTGCCAACAACGAGAAACCGAGGCGGTCGTTCTCTATTTTATGCATAAGGCCTCAGCACAGAATCAATTATATCTTGATCGTTGGAGAAGATCAAAATGATACAGAGAGGGGGGGGGGGGGGGGGAGGAGGGGGAACCGGTCCTGATCTTTTCTGCTCACTGCCCTTGCTGGCCGTCAAGGCATATTGCGGTTGACTCACGCACTTTTGGAGCGATTACGCCTTTTGCCGTGCCTGATGAATGGATCAACCTGCTCCGTGGCGTGCGAGTGAAAGAAACGTAATGAAGACGACTTCAGGTTGAAAAAGAACGTTATTGACTTCACAGCCCCACCACAGAGCGCTCTGTTTTTATGGATTCATCAAGTTCGCATCAACAGCACCAATCGTCCTCTCAAAGGGGGTGTGAGGGTTGGCTCGAAATTGTTTGTTTTCAGTCTCCTCATCTGAATGGTGGCACGAAGTATACGGCAGAGTCATCATCATCTTTCATACACCCACCACATACTGATGGTCAAAATTGGCATGATGAAATGTGATCGTAAAGACACGTAATTGTTGTGCCACTCTGCTGACTCTACTTAACGAACATTTCTTTTCAAGCTTGTGAACATTACCATCCGTCTTATCATAAAATGTTGCATAGCAGGTGCTGCCTGCGGGAAGTACTTTGCAATTCGCTGACAATGAATGAGTCTGTTGGTGTAAATACCACCATGAATGGAAGCAAAAGAAGAAAAAAAAAGAGAGCTAGGGAGAACGAATATCGCCTATGAAGAAAGAGTATGTTAATGTAAATACCACAAGGAATGAAAAAAAATGCATCAACAAATGAACTTGAAGGTGCTTATTTGTACATTTTACACATTAATGATCTTCAAATTTCATCAGATAGATTGTCTTTTATAATCATTATCTTTTGCTAAAATCATGACTAAAAAATAACGTCGTGAAATTATAAGCAGGGTCGTGTTCTTCATTTCACGATTCCAAAAGTTAAGCGTTTCGATAACTTTACAAATAAACAAACAAATGAATACTGTAAGCTGTTATCGTCCATTCTGTTATTTCTAGAACCATCGTTGAAGGTTATGCGTTGTCGCGGAAACCATCCCGAAACATCGTGGAACTGTTGTTGTGTATTATCATATCAATATAAGCAAAAATTGAATATCTTTATGGATAATACAATACAAATATTTCATTTTCTGTTATAATTGTAATCTAACTATGTATCCTCAGAGAAGGAGCTGACAAGCTCTTGCAAGCATTGCTTTTAATTGGGTCCGACAGACTTCTCATACTTATTCACTTTGGACCTTATAACCTTTTGTCATGTTTGTTATTTAATTGCTCGTGCCACATCGCATCTACTTCGGTAATTAGTTTTTGTGTTTCGAATTGCATTTTTATGATTTTAATGTTGTTTTGTCCAGTGATATGCGTTGTGTTTTATTGTTTTTTGTGTGTGAAATATTAGAAATGATTTTATTCAAATTCAGTTCAACTGAAGCCAAATTTTTGACAGGTGTCTCTCAGGAAATACTATAATATGAAGCTATTACAAAGGTTTCGACACACTACTGCCGCGTTTAGTTATATGTCGAAATGCACGGCTGTGGTAATGTGTTGGCACGTACTTGTTCATGAACAACGGAATTCCTTATGTACAACAGTTTGCGTAGTCAGTCATTCACAGCATTGTTTGGACGGTTCCTATGGAAATTATTTGTCGTCACAAACTGCGTAGGATCGTCACTATAAGGAGGTTTCTATGATGAAATCACGAGGCGTCAAAAATTTGTCAGAAAACATCACCAGAACATTCATTGATGAACGGTGCCTGAAAAAAAAAAAAATCCGTTTCAAAAGGTTTCATCTACGACGCTGTCGTAGGGACGCGAAGGGATGACCACTTAGCAGTTGTGCCTTATAGCAGAGCCCCCTGGCAGGCGCTGTTCACGCCTTGTGACATGTCAGTTTGAATTCATTAAAATGAGTCGGTAATTTTCCGCCTCGTAAAGCTTCAAGAATAACGGCCAGGTGGGAATGATGCGGTTGCTGACTCGTGTTTCGTGTTCAGTCTCCCAGTTACGAATGAACGTTCAGCAGCTCTTTAGAACGCCACTTATACCTTTAATGGCATTGGACACCTTGATACATAATAAATGTAAAAAACAGAGCAGGCTTACGATGCCTGTGATGGAGTGATAGCTCTTGTTAAAAGATTCGAGGAGAAATTTTCTGTGATCAAAGAAAATAACGTAGTTATCATGATCCATGTTAGCCTATAAGCGTTTACCACCTCCCCTCCCGTTAGGGGAATTTGAAATGTAGTGTGCAGAAGGATTCAGCTGTCCTTTGACGGAGAATATCATTAGATACATCTGTGACCCCAAACGTGCCTTATTCAATGATGTTGTCCGTCCCACGTGATTTGACGGTTTCCCGCCCCACGAATCCGCCGCATTATCCCAGTCATGATTGGTTCTGCCGAGACAGGAAGGGTGTATTATCCCGCTCGACCTGGCGTCTTTGGAGAGATGAGAATAGCACACTTGGCACGTCAAAAATTGCAGCCTTTCCACCTGGTCTCACTCGGTGGACTCACGCTTTCTCGTTTGCCTTCGACACCAGCCACACAAAACTTCCCATACAGAACGACACTTGGCGCAGACCAAAGAAAAAACAACCCATCACGTTATGAAAAAAAAACGTTGATAAGTATTTGGTGCCGTCACAGCGCCCGTGGAAAACTGTGACCTTGAAAGACAAGAAAGTGTCGAATGATTATCATTCATAAGACAACAGTGAAGCTCTCCACAAATGTCATTGAAATTTCTCTGAAGTAGTTTACTGTGTTGAAGAGTTCTTGTGGGCGATTCTCAGTCACAGGATGATATGACTTAAAAAACAAACAAACTGCAGAGTAGCTTCAGCCATGTGTCACGTGATATACCTTTTGTCTTGCTATACATTCATCCAAACGGAAAGAGACACAAGAAGGTCGCTCAGCTTTCATTGAAATTACAATCTTAGTCAGTCCAGTTATAGTTTTGACGAAAGAATATTGTCAAATTATAGATTCATCCTTCTCTATCCACAAGTAATCATCAGTAAATGATATAGGCGGTGATGTGGCTCAGTCGGTAACTCGTCTGCACGCAACCTAATGGCTCGAGTTCGATTCCCATTGCGTCTATACATTATAGCTGAACAATGTTGTGTGTAATTTTGCCGACCCGCTCTAGAAATAGGCAAAAACACTCTGTCCCCGGGGCGGAACATTACATGGAGATCCTGCCTTTGAGGGAGTCAAGACCTTTGTCTTTTTGTAAAGTTTTAACAAGGAAAAATATTCCAACATTGTAATTTGAATGCATCAATTCTATATACAGGCAATTACAAATTTTCAAGAGACATGTACTTATTCTTCCGTCAAATTTACACCACCACCCACCCCCCCCCCCAAAAAAAAAAAACCGGGTTAGAGCCTCAGTTGTTGTGAGGCCCTCAATAAGAACAAGAAACCTACAGTATAAACGCGCCGGTAATATTATCATTCACTCCCCCTCTTTTTTGGCCATCACTGGCACAATATTCAAGTGGAACATAAAAAAGTTACGAACCGAGCATGAAATAATGTACTAGTGTCCTCTTTTCCTTAATCCTGTTGTTGAAATAAATGGGGCAATATCGAAAGCAATCTGTCCCAGTCCATACTGAGATTTAACTCAATTGATAGTAAAAGCTGATTAAACGTTTTTTTTTTATCATTTATGCTAATAAACCCCTTACACGTTCCATTGCAATGCACAACTTAGTACCGATTTCTTTTTTTCCGAATGAGTGCACTTTCTTTTCAGACAGTAGTACACATTAAATAGGATTTTAAAAAAAAATAGTGGAAGGCCTAATTTGTTTCACTCAAGGTGGTTTAATCTGCAATATAACAAACATTCATGCTATAAGAACATTACAGGTTATGCGTCTCACATCTTATATACGTATGGGCACGGATATTGTGTGTACAGTATACTATAATATCTCTTCTGAATGCTGATAGATAATTTAATTCACTTGAAACTTGGATTGTTCCTTTTTTTTTTCTCCTTCCTATATCAAAACACAGCAGATGGTCTGCATGTGGTTTCGCGGTGAGAGACAGAGAAACAAAAGTTATGTTTTCGCAAACACAAACTTTTGTCAGAGTAAACTACCTCTTCTCGACATCGACAAGGGGGTATATATATCCCTGAAGATGTTTCACGGAAGCTGTGGTTACTGCGCCATAGGAAACATAACACAACGAGGGCGAAATGGTGGTCGCCGCAGCGCAATCCGGGGGAACAGTTTAATATCTAGTGGAGTTTATCTTGTAATGTTAGATGTGTGAGCTCTCGCTTGCGTGCAGTCGTATGAGCGCGCACGTATTTGTGTGTGTGTGTGTGTGTGTGTGTGTGTGTTTATGTGTTTTGTGTGTGTGCGAGAGGCATCGTTCGTGTCTGTATCATACACAATACAAGTGTAATTTAGTTCATAGAATTCTGAATATTCAGTGTCAATCATACCCGTGAATGGGCTATATAGAAACACATATGTATAATAAACTACGCAGATTTGTCACCATAAAATAAACGTTTCAATCCTTCTGTCATCATCATCTTTACGTATGAGAGAAAGAGGGAGAGAGAAACAGAGAGTGAATTACGTGAACGTGCATATCTGTATAGGCCTGTATGACAATGTGAATGCACTTGTACATATGTGACCGTGCACCTCAAAACGAACATAAAGTCGCATACACTGATTTTGAGTGACAACTGAAAATAAGTGAAATGGGTCAACCTAGCCGAACTTGACTTTTTCATATTTTCTGAAAGAACTGGTCTTCTTTTACATTATGCTAAAATTGGGTATCATAAAATGGGCAGGAAAGTGTGTTTTTTAGCAGTTTATCTCGAACATTTTTGGTAGAATAGTGTGATTAGGTGTGTCTTTTGAATCCCTTTTTCATTTCTGAAAAACCTTGTCCACATTCTTCACTTTCAACTCTAATAACTTTTGAAAGGATAGTGCTACTGCTTTGAAAGTTGGCATGGCTAATTTCAGTTTAATCTGATAATCTCTTCATTGTTGTTACTCTGGTGGTTTACTTCCTGTTTTTTGTCCCATTCATCGCACAGCCAGCACGGTTTGGTAAAGATTTAGCGCTTGAATAGACACTGTACTTCAGAGGTTCTTTTTCAGTTCACACTTTTTCTGACTTTGTGCTTTCTTTCCAACATTTTAGAATAGATAGGTTAGGAGAGTCCATTTGATTTGAGTTATACATCATTTTAAAGCTTAAAGTCTGCTCTTTCAGAATACGGTCTTAACTAAAAATTCATGTCTGGCGACTTTTTGTTTGTTTTGAGGTGCAGGGTCACACACACACTCACACACACACACACACACACACACACACACACACACACACACACACACACACACACACACATATATATATATATATGTATATACATTGTATGATTAGGAAAGTAGTATTACATATATTTCGTGTGTGCGTGTTTGTTTGTTTGTGAGTGTGTGTATGTGTGCATGGGTGCGTGTTTGCATCTTCGTTAAGAGTGCTCTAAAGCACCAAAAAAAAAAAAAAAAAAAAGAAAGATGTGAATTGGGCCAAACCCGTTTCTCTCTCTCTCTGTTTTAGACCACTTGCCATATAGTTTGCAGTTAGTTCGGGATCTGGAATTTTTGCCTCCTCTTTTTGTGACTCTCGCGGGCAGCACTTCTCCAGTTCACTTGTGCATCTCATGTATTACGAGGGATTTATCACTGGACCTTCTTCATCAGCCCAGATGGAGGCACGGTTAGCGATGATTCACATGAAGGAATCACAGTACTTGCCATGACGTAGATTTGTCTTGCTAGACTTTACCCTATCAATGTGCAGAAAGAACCAACCATCCATCTCTCCGCAAAGCAATTTTGTCGAAACCGCGTTTTCTTTTTCTTTTCATGTTTATTAGAGTTCTCGCCTGGACATGAGTAGTAGCTTACAAACTACCGATTAATCAAGGTGCAGTTTTCACTCGCGCAACGTATCACATCGCAACCCCGTATTCCCCTATAAATGGTTATACGTGCGAATCGCAATGCTTAAACTTGGTGCATTAGGTCTCCATAACATGGTAGACAAGAATTCATTGAAATGCAGTACTCTGATTGATTTGAATTGGACCCAGGCGCGTTCTGTGATCAACGGGTACTTTTTGATGTATCGCTACCCAACATGGAGTACAAGCATTCATTCATTATTTTCTAGTTATTGCAGACATTCACGTAGAACTTTCCGAAACTTTTTTTCTTTAATATGGGGATGAGGGGGGGGGGGGTGGCTTCTTACAGCTTGTAAAGATGATATGAAGAACAAACGGTGCTCTCAAGCTCAGCTATGGGTGTTTCCGAGCATTTTTTTTTTCTACTTAAGCACTCTGTATAGATCAATCAAATAGTACACATGTTACTGACATGATATTTTTTGGATTTTTCTTTAATAGGTTACAATTCTTTCTCTCCAAGGTCTATTATCCCGTGATGACCTTTGGATTATACGATCTGCCCCAAGCAAATGCACATAGCGTAAAAAGAAACGAAACAAGACATTATAAGTATTTAGATAATTGATCATTTAATTTCCCTCTAAGTTGATTGAGCCATACAATGACAACAATACAATATATCGTTCATCGAGGTATTCCCTTGTACGTATGTGTACTTCACAACGGCTATAAATGAATGTAATTGGAACAATCGTATGAACCCAACCGTATGGGTGGTTTCCCTTGCACTTTTCAAGGATCATTTGAACACTGATCTCAAAGCACAGAGCATTGTATATTCGACATTAGTAATGTGTTTCAGCAGTTTTGTCGTTGTTGCCTTAATGTATCAATGATGATTAAAGTGAGACGCAGGAAAGACGTGACGTCATGAACTGGGACCCAAAAAAAAAAGAAAAAAAGAATGCTCATGTTGTTGTTGGGCATTTTTTTTTTTTTTTTTTTGCATATGAGACCAGATATTGTCATATTTCTCAACAAATGAGACATGAAGATAGCAAAGCAATACAACTGATTAAATATCAAGAAAAAAAAAAGATAAAAAGGAAAGGGGAAGAGTTTTGCATGAAAAGTACAATAACCATGCGCACATAATGGCATAATACCATAATCATATTTCCAGAACGTAAGTATTTAAGCACATTTATCAACGCTCTCATATTCCGTGCTTTGTCATTGTTGATACTGTTGAAAACAAGTTGCCGTAAGCTAGGTTAAGCTAAGCGGATAAGTAAAGCACGTGTGAGCTGAAGAAAAAAAAGAGCTATATTTGGGCCAAGGCGCAAGAGGCACATCAAACGCATATAGGTGAACAAAGTGCATTTCACCCTAACCTGTGTTTGTGCGACATCGCTACATGATGATTTCTAGTAAATGTGAGGGTTAAAAAAAAGGAAAACCTTTGAAGTCTTACCCGTGTCCTCCTTTCCTGCCAATGACCATGCAACCATGAAGACATTACAAGTTTTAAATTACTATTAGTGCACCGCTCTCCGCTGCGTATCCCCGCCTTTCTAGATGGGGGAGTATATTAAAAGGGCATGACATAGTGATCTGCTCTAGAAAGAGATCGTGACTAAAATCCCCCAATCGATGCCTTCACTGACTCATTTCAATCGATGTCATTTCAGCAAGAGAGATATACCCGTATTTTTGCACAATGCCCTCTCCAAAATAACACTGGATGGCGCTCTTGCCCTCTTCTCAATGCCCCACTCCCTCTTCCCCCTCTCACTCTTTCCACTTTCTCTCTATCTGTCTTTCTCTTTCCCCTCCACTGCTCTCTCCCTCTCTCTCTCTCTTCCCCCCTCTCTCCCTATCTCTCTCTTCCTCTATTCCTCTCGCTACCCAAATGAGTTTTCTCTCACCATCCTTTTTTTCCCGCCATAAGTACATACTTCAAATTAACGATAATAATATAGTTGTACGCGACTCTTAATGATATATCATCCGTAACCAATGGTCTGAAGCATCTCGCTCACATCAGAAAGCGTAATTGCAAATTACCGCGTAAACCATTAGTACACCAACAACCATCGATATGCGTATTTGACACCTTACTGTTTTATTTCACTTCTTTGAGGTAACGAGAAATTATATAAACTCTTTAAAAGAGAAATGCCCACACCACTTACAGAATCATTCTCCTGATAATCATGTTTTATAACTACAAAACAAAAACTAAAACGGCCTAAGTAATAAGTAATTTGCAAAACTAGAGTACCTATACGTATATCATAATGTGTCGTACATGTGCAATACAGAGTCATGTATGATGTGGATATAAGCATATTCTATCAATACGCCTGTAATGGTTTCACTCCTTCATTTCTTGATATTTTTATCCTCAGTGCCGTTCTCATCGGCTATTGTTATTGTTGGCGCGCCAAAATGCAATTCGCATCTAGCACATCTACCTTCCTGAGGCCACCAGGTTACCATGGTAACAATCGTCCTAATCGCTTTGATTCAAACATACACACCTGTGAAAACGAAAGATAGATTGATTGTTTCCCGTCAAGTCTTGTGAATATTGTACATTATAAAACATAATCTATATAGTTACAGAAATTCTTTGCCTTGCCTTAGCTTTAAAAGAGATTAATAAATAAGATAAATCTTGACCAGTCACAACGAACAGCTCATACGACAATTTCATAATTTCAGTACCATTAATTTTTTTTTTTCAGGTCCTGAACGTTTGTATCACAATTTCATATTTTGTCCTATTGAATAACAACAACAACAACAACAACAACAACAACAACAACAAAACTACTTACGAACGATAAAGAAGCCAACCACAAGATGATATATAGCTGCGATAAAATCTGCTTTAGAGGTTATATACGCACTTAACCGTTCAAGGAATTTCACACTTAAGGGCTTTTTACACTTGTAAATTTTTGCTTAGTCCCGTACCAACGGTGGGGCTAAGGGGGGCCTTAGCCCCACCGTTGGTACGGGACTATCCTTAGCCCACTTTCTGTTTACACTCGTTTTTGCCAAAGTGGGCTAGCCCCACCGATAGTCCGGTACTATCTGGCCCTGCAAAATAGCAGGGTTAGCACCGCAATTGCGGTGCCAAGCAAGTGAGTGTAAAAAGCAGAACGAAAAAATAATCCTGGGCTAAGCGACGGAGACGAAGTCCGACCCTCACTGACCAATCAGAAACGAGGTAATCAAGTGCTGCCGGTGCGTGCGTGTACGTGTACAGTACACAGCGTAGTCATGAATATTCATGTGGTTTGGAAAGTCCGGGGCTAAGAAATACGAGTGTAAAAAGGTCAGTTTTCTCCTTAGCCCCGGACAAGAGTTAGTACGGGACTAATTGGCCAGTGTAAAAAGCTGAAAAAATTGGTACGGGACTAACGATAGTCCTGGGTCAGAGAAAGTCCGGGGTTAAGAAACACAAGTTTAAAAAGGGCTTAAGACACAATAAGGAAACACAATGGTAATATGCTTCACGGAAAAAAAAAAACCAAACAGACACGATGTCAAATTATCTTAAAATATGCAATAAAAAATATCTATCTTTTTAGTGAAAAACAATGACGTAGATTTCAGTTCTGCCTGCCTTGATATCAAAGACCTCATCGGAACAAAGAGTCACAAATTTCCTGCAGATCTTCTTACGAGATTATGTTAGCATTTATTTTCATTATTTTATTTGGTTTGTAATTTTTAATGTCAATTCCACTAAGTGATTTCTCACAAGCCCTCAGGACCTTATACAAGCATCAAACTTAACCGCGAAGATCCTCCTCATAATGATACGTCAACGGTTTCTTTTTCAGCGTGTGTTTGAAGTAGAATTGTATACGTCGTATACGTTAGCTTTTCATTTTCCATGATTCTCTTTATTTCGAAATACACATGCCCAACTATCTTTGGTGACATGTAATTAGATTCAATTCATCAGGTGATGCTTCGTAGAACTTTGTAAATTTAATGCCAGACGAATGCTTATACGTTGTGCAAAATAATATCAATGCAAGGATAGACATTGATTCAAAATTTATAAGGGGTGCGGATAATAGGATTTTAAAAATACTTTTTCGAGGAGTCTGTTAGCCGGATGCAAGTAGGGAATAAGCATCAACCATGTCATCTTTGAGAGGCCCTCAGAGAGAAAATCCCATTTTCTAGTTGACTTAGATATAAAGTTATATATAGAGTTGAATATAAAGCAACGGTGGAAATCTCGATCAGGTCGGAACAAAAGTGATGAACTTATGAATCCATCGACTATAAAATCTCAAATCTCTGATAAATTGGGGTTGTTGTTTTTTTAGCATTCAGTGGCTTTTTGAAACGTATATGTGTATAACATTTATACAACTGTAATGATTTGAAAGTGGTAGCTTCTTAAAAAGTAGCAAATCGTGACAAAAAAAAAATTGCTTGAGAATGGTTTCATAGTATATATTGGCTTGTTTAAACCAATGGGGTGAGGTCTCTTTATAGCCTATGATATGACATTGTCATTTTAGTTTTTAGAAAACGTGAAACCTGAGATAATCATCCTGCCTTCTTTATTTTGTGTATGATTTTGATAACACTTTGCTATGTGATTCATTTACTATACTCCTACTTACTCATCATTTCATGCAAGTATACCAATGTGGGTTATTTGCAAGAAGTTTTAAGGGAAGTATATATATTTTTCATATCTTTCATGAAAATCTACTAGTATTTTAAAGCCTAAAATAAAATCAATTCTTTTCTTTTGACTCAGAGGAAATCCATCGATATGATACCGATATGTAATCAATATATCAAATGAATCAAATTCTTTTAGTTGTTTATAGCAAATGTACAAAATTCCTCCATATAAATATAATGATAATTCATTAGATCTTAACACTTGCTTTTGCAATAACACACAATTGAAATTACTATTACGAATTTCTTTATCACGATGTGAAAAAAATATATAATTGTATCGTCAGCAAAAGTCTAACATTGAAAAGCAGGAAAGACAGCGATTATGATATTATTATGTAGGTAATTGAATAATGACTCTGAAAAATGACCCTTTAGGTACACCAGATTTAATATCTAGTCTTAATCAAGACTCATGGGATTAAAGTGCCACGTGGAGTTTACGATCCAGTTAAAAAAAGAAGATCTTTCGAACATCATATACGATCGTGAAAATATTTCGGTGACCTCATAGACCTTAACTATACAATGCGTTGGTACATATTATAAGAATGTAAATTTATTCCATGTAAAATCTAAAAGGCAGTGAGACACGGGAATGATGTAGAATATGCCAGAGACGCCGAGAGAGAGAAAGAGAGAGGAGAGAGAGAGAGAGAGAGAGAGAGAGAATGGATATGGTCGATGGTTAGGTTCATAGAGCCTGAAAATAACAAAAGGCAGTTGGCGGAGAAAGGGCAGATCTACTTAAATAGAACATGTAATGACAAATATAGAAACAGCCATTTGCCTCAAACAAATAATGAATTGACGAGGTCACCTTAACTGCCAATGTGCAAAGCCATTAGAATGACAAAACAGGGATACAATCGATAAAGTGTCATTGATTTTTGTATAGTGTCACGTCCTGACTAATTTCGTTTGATAACAATCCACTCTTTTTTACTGCTTTAAATGTTAATCTTCGACGCGACATTTCTAACGTTCCCTTATGCCTTTCTGATTTTCCTGATAATATTTTTTTTCTGTCAACATCCCTGGAGTCAAATATCGTTTTTAAATAAGTGTATCCACCCTGGGAAAAATGTTCTCATCGGCTTCTTGCATCTATTCTTATTCTGTTGTGTATGTAGCCCCCCCCCCCCCCTCGTTGGTTGAAATAGCTTAAGAATATTTAATTTACAACAAATCATGATCATGGTGGGTATAAGAAGCCACTTTTATTATAATATCATCAGCTCAGGTAAAAGTTCATGTTACCAAATAGTAGACTAGCTAGATTTTTCATGAATTAACAATCCTGCCTTAAAATGTATCGGTGGTTAGTTTTACTTTGCAGAGCATAAAGAAATACTGAGTCTCGCCTATTAATAACAAAAACCTTACTGTGTTCTTGATATCATTATGAGGACAAAGATGTAATTTGTATTGGTTGCGAAGTTCATCTCAGGAAAAAAACAATCATCCTTTAAAGCAACATGCGTAAACGTAATTGAAAATCCAAATTGATAAAAATCATTCCAATATTAAAGATGAAAATCATTCGAAGTAGTTAAATCTTATGTGGTGACTGAGACAATTTCATGACAGATGAGTAGAAAAGCAACAATAGAAACAACTGAACAAGGGAAGGCACAGACTAAGAGATTAAGACCAAGAGTTCACTAAGAAAGAATAAAGTTACTGTAAACACTGGAATTGCAACGAAATCTGGAAAAATGTGGATGGTGTTGTAGCAGAGGTTTGTTCACATCATCAGAAGAACAACGTCTCTTGGTTCTTGCTCAATTACTTCTCTCGCTGATGACTTTTCCCCGATGTCTTATTCTGACATGTGCTTTGCTACCAGTATCAATTACAGCTTAGTCCATGCGCTTAAAAATATCGGGAATACGGTGAGGCGTTTCTAATTAACTGGCGGAACGTAGTTGACCTTTTTTTTTAAAGTTGTGAAAAATAACACTCACCATCAACGTTATTCAAGACATGATTGTTAATTCATGAAGAGTTTAGTGAGACTCATATTTGGGATCATGAGCTTTCACCTTAGCTGACGATATAAAAGCGGCCATTTATCATCATGATTTCCCAAGTGACCAGAACCTAGCAAGGCATGAAAGTGATTACTTTAAAGTAAACGAAATTGCAAAAATATGTAACACTGACACGGTTTCCAAATGGGGATCCCGTTTTAGTTTGATGGATATCAATTCCAGGAGTTTAGATAGAAATTAAGATGAAATTAGAAGCCCCCTTTTGCACATACCAAATCTTAAGTTTTCCGCGATGAGCACCGGGAATGAGCATTCTTGAAACTTGGCTGCACTCCGACTCACCCCCAATGTTCAGTATTGATGACTATCAAAGATATTAAGTTTTAAATATAGAAAGGTAGTCATCCATATTGATGAAGCGGAAGATCTTTTTATAGAAAAGAAAAAAAAATCAGAAAAATATGTTAGTCGGAATAATGCATATACCACCAAACGAGCAAATTCACTATTTTTAGACAAGCTTGATGGTTTGGAAGTTCTATATATCATCAATTTTTAGTGCATCTAGGCCCTACCTGATTTACTAGCGGGGCAGTATGCGCAGAGTGAGAACATAATCATTCTCATTGTCTTTGTGTGTGTGTGTGTGTGTGTGTGTGTGTGTGGGTGTGTGTGTGTGATAGAAACAACGAATTTACTTGCGTCTTATTACAATAGGCCCTGTCAATATGGGTGCACGTCACGAGTCCGACACCCACGAGTCATACAGCCCACGAGTCATACATCCCATGAGCTCGACACTAGCCAATTTAAATGCCTAACATTTTACTGCTTAAGATGTTACCGGAAGACTGAGAAAAAAAAAACCACACAATATTGACATCACCATTCAAATACATGAATTCTCACTCGAGATTAAAGGGATGGTACAGTATTGGTGGAGATGAGAATTGGTTTTTAACTTTTTGCGAGATACCAAGAAAAAACTTATGATATAGTACAGAGCATACCATTTTAAGAGGAATTCAAAGTTTATTTGATGAAAATTGGGTTTGGAATGACTGAAACATCCAAAAACAAAGTAAAACAAAGCGATCGTAATAAATTGTGGGACCCACACTTCATTAGAATCACTCTTTTTTGGATATCTCAGCTATTTCAAACCAATTTTCATCAAATAAAAGTTGAATTCCTCATAGAATTACATGCTCTTTCATATTTCATAAGAGGTTTCTCATTATTTCACCAAAATTTCACCAAACCTGAAAATAGGTCTCAACCAAAACTGTACGATCCCTCTAAGAATCACCGTCTGAACGTAACAGAGTTACGCTCAGACAGTGATCCTTATCTTAGGATTTTAGCTTAGGATAAGCTACCTTCGAGGATGAGCTCCGAGTTAAGCGTGGGGCGCAAAGTGTCGCATGGTCTTTTACGTCATGAAATTACAATTTCGTGACAAAACTGTTTTTTCGTTGACAAGTGACAATGTAAATTTCGTCAACGAACTGACAAGATCGTGGAGAAAATGGTAATTTCGTGGAGAAAAGTTGTTATTTCGTTTACAAAGTTCTCATTTAGTGACAACATTGTAATTTCGCCGTCGATATTGACATTTTCAATATAGTAAAAATAAAAAATAAAAAAAAAGCCCGACCAATTTCATGATGAAAGAGACCATGCAACACTTGGCTATCCATACTTTATAACTACGAGCTTATCCTCCAAGTTTAGGATCACCGTCTGAACGTAACTTCTAAGTTAGTCTTGTACATCTGCACAATACATCTGCATAATCTACACAAGCCTGTCTAGATTTTGGTCTCATCTTTAGCGTTTTTGTATTGATGTTGATGAATAGTGATACATAACTTGGCACCTAATGATCTTGCTGCACGCGCACAGCAGTACCTTACATCTTTTTCTCACTTCATAATATCACAAAAATGTACCTTTTTATAGAGAGGCAAACCCGACTTACATTCCCAACGAGGCCGTCAGCCCAGTCAAATCATGCTTATGCTGAGGGTGTCCTCATTGGTGAATAAAATGTATTTCCTTTTATGATTGGTGCAACGATAAATACTTTGTAATAATAAAGCTGTATGGAATGAGATTGTACTTTTGCTTTGTTCTTTTGCAATGTAGTTAAATTTTAACACCTTTACTTTATTTACTCCCTTAATTATGTTTTTACTCGAGAACCAGAATAAATGCAAACAAACAAACAAAGAAGTCAATGGCAAGGACACCACTATTCTTTTTTTATTGGTCAAATCTCTTGTGTATAAAGGGTTCATCTGACCCAAAAAAAGGATGATTTTCCTTCCATGTATGAAAAATGAAATAAATTACATTAAATGTGATTAGTCATATTTTCTGACGGCAATCGTATCAGCGGTATCAGAAGCATGACTTGGAATGGAGTTATAACATATTGTATCTCATTGGCCTGGATCGCATCACAATAGGGTCATATTATATGGTTTCGATGGGAATTCCTTATTGAAAATCTGCTTTGAATACTACAGCCATATTGCCTGTCGTTACATCGATCTGTAAAAACGTCAACATGATATAACAAGTCCGAACATACACCACAGCAAACACATGTCAAGACTTCGACGAGATATCAAGAATATAGGACGTGCTCCTTTCCCACCCCCTTTTTTTAATGTAATCGATAACTTCTAGCGTTGTTTTCTCAGAGGAACTAACATCAATTACGAGCTAGGATTTTCCGCCTTCTGATTCGACATCAAACAACGTAAATGACAAGAAAGGATGCAGAGAAACAATCTTCAGTCGTCCACATTTTGGCTTTCCATCTTTACCTTTTGTGTCGTGATTAAAGGGCTCAATGAAGATTGATGGGCGAAGAATACGAAGAAAAGTCACATGCTCTGACGTTTATTAGACTCCAAAATGCTGACTTTGATACCAGCGATGCTGAAAGCAGATTTGATTTACACTGAATATCTGATTTGAGACGTTCACTCCAATACTCGGTCGTGTCAAAAGCGGTGCCTTGGCCAATATGTCTGTCAGATCAATTACCGGCTCCGTGTCAAAATGACGTCACACCCACTCTCCTGTCCGATGCTGAATAGAAGAATGAACGACACTGCTTTCAAAAAAAAAAACAACCCTAAGTCACAAATTCAATCATCAAATTTTTGTCATCCTCTACCCTATATCGATGCGTTCAGTTGTTACAAAATATATTGAATTTGTGATGAAGAAATCGCACTTGTTACCTGGTTAAGTGATCTTAAAAGACACTTAACGACGCTATTCGATTAGACTTCTACTTTCAACAAATCATGAAATTGTGCTAGCCTTATTTGAGGTCAGCATAATATTATGTTATTTTATGTGTGTTTCAGTTTGTAATAAAATGCAAAACTACGAATCTTAAATATCGAGTGAAAACGGAGAAGACTTTGGCTCTTATGATTGGGAGAGAGAATTGACATAAGTTTAATCACGAAGCTGAGTTGTGTTTATTTAGGATCAGAAACCCGATGTCATTAGACAAACTTGCTGGGCTGCATTCAAGCCTATAGTAGCTTGTCTATCAATCAAAAGCAATGAAAGACATCTTCAAAAAAACTCAATATGTTTTCAATATGGCCATGTTTGTTGCAACACATTTATACAGGCTTTTTCCATATACCCTGTATTAGTTATGATTTGATTTGTTATCATCAATTTCTTTTAATTCTGTATCCCCATTTTACTGTAAGATTACCAGTCTAGATTGAATTTATATTGTTATTTATCTGACAGTCAGATTGTCTCCCCCTTATTTTGATTATATTGTCATGAGCAGTTGAGCATATTTCTCTAGAAACTGTGCAATATGAATATACAATTATGATTATTAATCAACAATTATGATTGCTGCTGTGATATTTTCCCTATTTCTTAAGGCAAAACACTTTATCCTACGTACATGAAACGAAGCTATTGGTCGAGTCCTGAGAACCAAGTTCACACAGCTGTACACCATTTCGCTTGTCGCAAAGAATCACGAATAAGCAACATGACCAAGGAAACAACGAAAACAAGGGCTAGAAAGAGGTGGTAGACGCAAATCACCTTCTCCCTGTTTAACGGATGGGAGCAATTGACATCGAAAGAGAATATTAACTGGGATCAGCAAAGTCTCATGAGAGAGGAGCAATAGAAATCCTTTATTGACTGATTGATAGATTTGAGTTATTTTCGAGAGCCCTTCTTGCCGACATTACTCAAGCTCTCCCTTAAAGTTTACTTTTGGAAGACATAAACCCATAACCATCCTCATACTCATGCGAACCTGCAGGTGAATGTAAATGGAACTGTACAAATGCACAAAACGTATGATTAAAGTTCGCTGGGTTGATGGTCATTGGCTTATATGCTAAAATAAGAATGGGGGGCACTCGATAAAGAGAATTAAAAAAAACTGTTTGAAAACTGTTTTGATTTGTCCCTGCTTCCGCGGCTGTTTGATAAGTTGTAATCAAATCTTGTGCAAATTCAGTTTTTTTCCGTCACCTGCTGCAGATGGGAAGGAAGGTGACGACATAGAAGAGGACCCGGTGATTCGATTTGCATGTCCACCCGTGCAGTGGCTGTCATTGCTGTAGGGAGACAGCTAGACTGCCCGCGTGCTTTTGGCGCCGAGCTCCGTACAGCTGTGGCTGACAAGTTTTCTGTGATGAATTGATAATTCGTCGGTGACTAACTGTAACAAGTGGACAAAGGAAGTCAGTAAACATGGAAATAGGTCAGAGAGCGTCTGGACTAAAAGTATCAATGCATGTTGATTGATGCAAATGAAAGCGTTTCAAAGATAAAACAATAGGAGAGATGCGACTTCCTTGCAGCCCTTTCTGTGTACGCTTTCAAACTTTTGCAGCCTTTTCTGTGTATCTTTTCAAACTTTTTAACATTGTGTTTGTTTCTTTCAACTTCTTAAAACAATACATGCGTGTTGGTTTATCTTATGTGCCGTATAAAATCCTGACTAGCAGTACCGTTGAATGCAGCTGCTTGCATCCACTTAATGTTTCAGTGAGATGAATGTGGCAGTCGGGAAGATGAATTTGTTCGGCTTTGAGGAATGGCGTGGGTGGGGAAATAAGAACATGCACTGGCATTTTCATCCGCTTGAAACATCTATTCTTGTCTTTATTCCATGTAAATAGATGTAGATGGAAAAACAACAACAATGAATTGAATGGCTTTCCTAAACTTTGACTTGAAGAGTTTATCATGATGCAACAGAGTTCATTATCCTGTAAGTATTGTTGCACTCTTTGACGATCGCTCGATAGTGCAAAAAGTGCGGATCTATCGATATAGGCCTAAATTTTTTTTTTAAAGTGTGAGTTATCCGTAGTATCACGCATGGAAAACTATAAGGTCATTGAATTGAATGTGTATATCGTAAACTGCAAAAGAATGTGAACAATTTTATGTTATTTTTGAACACAGAAATTTGTTTCGCTCAAGCACTGCGCAACGCACGATGTCTTTGTGAATTGCCTTCAGATAGCAACAAGTGAATTTTTTTACTTTATTGATTTCTCAAAACTACATTTTCAGGGCGATATGTATGAAGAAAGATAGGTGAGAGCACGAACACACACACACACACACACACACACACACACACATACGATATATATATATATATACATATATATATATACATATATGTCTACATATATGTCTATATATATATACATATACATATACATTATATACATATATACATATATTCTCTTCACACTGTGAAATTCTAGCGTTTTAACAGTGTGAACACAACGTGAGTCATCAATTCACAGTGTGAAACAAAGCATTACTATGTGAACACTATGTGAAAACCACACCACAGTGTGAAATTATCTTCACACTGTTAGATTTCAGCGTTTTCACATAGTTGACTATGTGAACACACTGCGAACACACTGTGGGACACTGTGTTCTTTCCAGTGGGGGAATATGTTGTTGCTGAAGAATATTTATTATTGACCAAAAGATGATGTGAATATATTTAATGCAGACACCGTCGGAAAGGTAAGGTATCCACATCATCAACTCAGCTACCTTTAATTTGTGGTCGCAACACTAATACATACATTCGGTAAAACCTTTGAAGTCTAAACCTTCCATAACATTCCTATTATGATTTGAAATCCGAGTCTTATGTAAATATCATCTGTATTCTTCTACCCAAGGCAGTTGAACGTGATGCGGATTTTCGCTTTAATCATACATCTAATCAAACAATATATTTATGAAATTATTTTTCTATCAATCAATACTTCAAAAAGACACATACATGTACAGTGTATATAAAATACCGATATACGTGAGTTTGTTTGTTTTTGTTTTTTATTGTTCCATATTTCACATTTGAACAAATGAATAAATCATAAACATAACAATACAAAAGCATAGATGAATTGTCAAGTACAGCATTTAAGACTATTTAACATGTGAAATATGAGGAATCTACATAGAAGCATTGCTTGTAGGGTGTAGATTCCCAGTATGTGTCCAGTCTATATTATTCTACAGAAAAAGAAAAAAACCAAGAACACAGGAAAACATAAATGTAAAAAGGCAGTATGAGTACATGAAAAGAAATGGAAGTTTAATGGCAAAAAGCAAAACCAAACAAAAACAAAAAAACCCACCAAGAAACAAACAAAAGAGACAAAAACAGGCTAAGAAATATTTTGCATGATATCCATGGGAATGGATGAAAATGTAAAACACTGAAATCTCTTCTTTCTTGCGGAGTCAAGTGAATCCATGTGAATAATAATTTGTGACCGATGGCCATGAAATAAAAACTGGTATAAGCACGAGAACTTTCTATCCGTTGCAAAGCATTCTAAAGGCTTCATTTGTTCTACTCGACTTAAAATTGGGTTGGGCAGAGATGCATATCTTTTAATCCCCACAGATCGCTAGAAGAAGCGAAGCGCTCCTTTTCCCCCATGGCCGCATTGCCTCAGGAATTTATTTCGCAACACGACAGGAAAAGACAAGAAATAGGAAATAAGACTGAAAAGACGCTTTGGTCTTCATTTGCCGATAAATCAGACATCACAAGAGTTTTTAACAGTATTCCAGTCAACGGACGTGCTCTTTCAAAGCTCAGACGAAACGAAAAGGGAAAGAAAAATGAGAATGAGGAAAGAGCATGAACAGTGCTTCAGAGGTTCATGTATCAACCGAAAAACGAGGCAAATCTGACTTCAAGTACATGCTTTTTTTTGCCAAGAATCCCAAATGAAAGGTATAACAAGAGCTAACCTGTTATGACTAAAGGGCTTAAGGTCATATTATTGTGGTTTTCTACCAGTTTCATGGCCGGAAATTAAAGTGGCCAGCCTTTTTTTTTCGTACCCAGTAACTGAAAGCACTATCAATATAAAAAATACAGGAGAAAATTAATGGATGATGACCTGCTGTAAGCACTTGGAACGACATCGTTGATATTTTACCTCAA
Organism: Diadema antillarum; assembly: GCF_040938485.1. NCBI lineage: Eukaryota > Metazoa > Echinodermata > Echinoidea > Diadematoida > Diadematidae > Diadema > Diadema antillarum. The sequence goes on from NW_027273208.1 coordinate 28,114, forward strand.
ACCACCAAAAATTTGATAAGAAAGGACAGAAAAAAGAATAGTGATGAGAATAAACCTATAGCGAAAAAAGTATTCTCGCGCTATCTTGTAGACGACCATAGCATATTTCATTTCACGTCATCTTATTTCATATATATATATATATATATATATATATATATCATATATATATATATTATGTATATATCATATTTTGTATGTGTGTATATATATATATATATATATATATATATATATATATATAGGCTCAAAGGCAGTAGTATAGTCCACTTTTCCAGACGTAGACCTATCAGGAGTAGACGTAAACGTAGACCACGTAGACCTAGGAGTTTAAAAGTTGGCACAGCATTTCTTGCATATATCTATCTATCTATCTATCTATATATATATATATATATATATATATATATACATATATAATCGTCCATCCGAGGTGGCTGACAAGGCGGAAAACAAAACAAAACAAACACAGACCAGGGGCGGATCCAGGAATTCCGTAAAGAGGGGGCGCGTTTACAAAATTAAAGGGGGGGGGGCGCACGCACCCCTCCCCATTTTTTTTTCTTTTTATTTCTTTTGTTTCAAAAAAAAAAGGGGGCGCCGGTTGCGGTCCTCCCTGGATCCGCCCCTGAAGACAAAATACGTCAGAAAACGTCACGATCAGCTTCACATCTTCTTGTCAGCCGTTCAATGACGTCATATACATACATGTAGGAAACAAGTTTAGTGTACCATCCTTGATATGACTGTTTTAAACCTCTCTCAAGTAGTTTGTGGAAAACTTATGATCATTACGAGGTGCAACCAACTATCAACTACTCGTGACTTCAGAATATGGCACTAAAATCACATAATTAGAGTTGTTAAATGGTTTTATAGAGGCCACAAAACATTTTGAAGTGCTACCAGTTCAAATTATAACAACGTTTGAGCTGCTTAAAATATTGCTTGATTTGATCTAAGTATTTTAGTGGGGCATATTATTTTTCAATAGGGCCCTATATACATTTTCCACAAAAACAACAACAATAGTAATAACAACACCAAACATTAAGTGTTATAAGTTGATTTTCGATTTTCGGTTTGCTCTTATTTCAATGATTAACTGGATAAATAAGTATCCCCATTCATGCGGTATTGGTTTTTTTTTTCAGACTTCTAGGATATTCAAACTAAATTGAAGCAACTCATGGGCATTTCTATTGCAAAACACTGCAAGATGTTAATGAAAGATAGATACATTTTTTGTCTATTTCATACTCACAACTAAACCATACAGCTGCAATAATGTATTGTCAAATGTCTGCAATAAGTCTCTGGACTGGTTTGAAATACGTTCGGAGCATTTATTTCTCCTACAAAATGATTGATTTCATGATGTTTTATGGAATGACTATCACAGTTTTCCTCCGAATACGCTGGAGAATAATTGCGGTTATGTGTGACATTATAACAAAGTTCAAGTTTGCTTCATTTTACTACTGTTTTATAGATTTTCTAAAGCACTTTAGGCTATCGGGTATTGGCTATAAGGCTATTAGGCTATTGTCAGAATAAAAGCTTGATATAAAGAAGAGTTAGATAATTGTCACCTTAGTATGATATGATAATGTGTCAAAGTCCTGTTATCAAAATTCAGAGTTCAATTCAATGTCACATCGATTCATTTCATACTTCTCATATAAGGTTTAATTAAAAATGATATGAGCATCAATTATTGTATTTTGTCCTAGCTAACAAATACAAATATGTAATAAACGCAAACAAGGGGAAACTGACCAGAAATGAATATAGTTTATTACTGAAAAATTGAGCAAAGAAAATAGGATTCCATCGGAATAAGTAGAAATAAAAATATCTAAATGAAAAATGCATACATATGAAATCTGTATGTGCAATGATTTTGATGATAATTGGTCGATATCGAAATTGTGGTTAAGTTTGTACAAAGTAATACGAGAGAATTAGTATGACGAGATTTACATAAAAGAAAGTTTGTATGGTTATGACATCCGAATAATCTGTGATTGTGAAAAAAAGGAAAGTCGAATGATATGAAATGAATGAAAAAAATAATGAATTCAAATAAAGAAAATGAGATGATAGGTTTTATTCTAGAAACTAAAAGTGAACCACGCTGTGACCTAGTTTTCATATGCTTTCAGAATAGGACATGATTATTGTATATTCGTAAAAGATAAAGAGATAATCACTAGGCCCTCCTGAAAAACAACAAACAAATAAACAAACAAACAAACAAACAAACAAACACGAGGACTATTATCACACTGCGGCGAGACTATCCGTTGACTTGTTAAACACTTGCACTGCAGGACGTGTATTTACAGAAAGATAAGATTGGGTTTGCACAAGATGATCTAGTTAAACATGGTCAAATGGGTGGACAAAATAATGAAGTGACCGTTAGCATGTCTGGACATAGGGAAAGGGATAAAATAATCTGGCGGTATGCATCTGTGGGTCCATGGCGTGATAGTGGACATGAATGCGTGGACATGAGTGGACATTGTGTAAGTGTATGTGTGTATGTGTGTATGTGTGTTGGGGCGCGCGTGTGTGAGTGCATGCTCGTGATAAATGTGTTGGGGCATCGTGTTACACCGTCTTGAGTCATCCGTGCGAGCATGTAAATGCACGCTAAAAGCCACTATCAATAACACAGGTATCAAGAATGGGCTGCTCGCCGGGCGGTTTCCATTGTTGAATGGCAGAGGAAATAGCAAGGGCAAGATACCAAACAAACGTCTAATATTTCTCCATTTTATATTTGTCTAATGGTTGACTTCCTTCTTTGCTTCTGTTTTTCTTCATCAGTTAATGACAGAAGAGTACTTGCAGGTTTCCAGGAGGTGTTCCTGTTTACGAAGTTTTCCAGTGTACACAGGCACAGCAACAACATGCATTTTTGGAAAAAAAAAATGATAGACTGTGACAAGTGTCATCGGCATAACAGGTGTATTTGGCAGGAAATGAACACGTGTGTAAACATGCACGTATTAGATGAATAGCTGTGATATTTTATTGAAAACTTAGAATGATAATCACGCATTTCTGTTCGAAAGTCCATTAACTCCGCCACCTTAAACACGTGCGAAAAAAACATGTTCCAGACCCCCCCCCCCCCCCCCCCCCACCGTCGTACATTGAACATTGCAGTGTATGGCCACTACATTCAAAGAAAAGAATTTGTCCTTTAGTATTTAACTGTATCATCAATTTTACGCTTGAACTTTAGTGTGAACTGGCAAGCTTACCCGTCTACAAAAAAAAAAAAACCATCAAACGACTCCAACAACAAAATTAAATGTGGCAAAACACGTCAAACTCTAATCGTCAAGCTGTTATATCTCAACATACATTTGTAAATGTGATTGAATCAAAAAGCGATATATACATGGCGGTATGCTCTCCAACATCATTCAAATAACTAGATTTTAGTAACAATTTTGCAAGAAACGATACTTCACAGTTATGCTGGTACAATTTCTGATTCTGCTACGTCTCTTAATACTGATGTTACTAACGTTACTGCTTCTGAAGCTACTCTGAACTTGCTTACCAATGCATGGTATCAAAGAAAGCAGTTGAACGAGTTCTTCAGGAAGCATAGTATGCGTTTGGGATTCCTGAAACCATTGCTGTTCTTTTTTTTTTGTGGGTAAAATGTGTATTTATGAAGAACTTCTTAATTCATTTTCCATTCGCATTAATTGTGGTTTAACAGCCTGCTGAAAAGGATTCCCCGTAATGCGTGGGATAATAAACTCCCTCGTCGTACTTGGGCGGTAGAGTCCTTTTATGACGTAACAAATCGATGAGCTGTACATGGTGTCGTCTGCTGTCTTCGATGCTCGATCTTGACCCTTTAAATTGGTCCTGGATTCAGGTCATTGCCATGACGCTCGTGTCCTTGAGAAAGAAAAAAATGAGCCGTGTAGCAATTTCCGCCGCGCATGTCCAGAGGCGAACTTCTGCTGGGGGGGGGGGGGGGGGGGAGGTTGAAACTTTCGTATAAGGTCAATCTAGTCAATAGATGCTGTCAAAGAAAGCTACTGAGACAGCTCCATAGGAACGATGCCCGCAGTAATCACTACATCCATTAACTAGGGGTGATTGTTATCTTAAAACAGATTGCTGGAGGCTACATGTTCTTGTGAAGACTTCCAGTGCCGCGGAACCTGGGGTGGGGGGGGGGGGGGGGGCTGCAGCTCCCCTCCCTCCCCACAGGCACACACGCTTAGACTAAAAAGAAAAAAAAAGACAAACACGTAAAAAACTGGAAAAAGAAATCACAACAAAGCCCATGACTTTCCTGACCCCACAAACAACCAGACAGACACAGACAGACAGACAGACAGACACACACACACACACACACACACACACACACACACACACACACACACCCCACATGAAGACTCTGACTCCAACTCTGCATACGTTGTCAAATCCATGTCTCCTTTTCAGATTGAGAGTGGCCTGTAATGTGCTGGCAGGCCGCGTCACTTCACTGACGCACTCAGATTGGTGGCTGTCTACGAGTAACGGACACTGACCAATCCTATGCCCCTGTCACACTTTGCCGGATGAACCAAACGCATGAGAAACGAATGTCAATTTTTGGCACCCGTTGATATTCTTTAAAATGCGTTTCATGTCAATTTTATCCTCTGGATAGACGTTTATCTTCCAGTAATTTCCGTCAGAGCGGCCAGAAAACTTTGTACATGCACAAAGTTTTTTCCTCGCCAAAAACGGATAGCGCGATCCGACCCTCTCTCTATAGTCGTACGTTTTCTCCTATATCTGTTCTGTACTTTGTCGTTTTTCACGCGTTTCCATCATAGCAGCAAGGCATCCTGTAGAGTCCGTTGCTGCAAGAGGCGGAACGGCTATGTGTAGCACATCAAACGCTTACGCATGGTTCTCTGACGTTCGATGTGTTCGACGCGTCACCAATTTGTTCATAGTGCGTTTTATCCTTTGGACATGCGGTTCATATTCGTTTCTCATGCGTTTGTGCAAGTTCCACTGTCCTGTACACAATCGCTCCAGGTGCGTTTTGTTCGGTCCCTAGACAGTGCATGTACGCTCCTCTAAAACGGAAACTTTACACTTTGTCCGCCGGATTGACGATTTGAACAACGGATGAGCAAGATATTGCCGTTTCTTGTACGATGGGCCTATCCGGCAAAGTGAGACATGACTTACCACTGAAGTCCGGGTTAGGAAAGATTCTCTACGTTGTGGGTGGAATTGACAGCATCCCCCCCCCCCCCCCCTCTTTTTGGTTGTTTGTCTTTACCTTGTTCGAGGTTTGCTAGATTAAAGATGACTGGACCTGCGGTGCATGCACGCTCTTCTCTGGTTGATAACCCGTAAATGTTACGGGAAGATTCCGACGGAAGTATTGATCAAAATGCTACACCTCCATTCTCCTCACCTTGTATTTCATAGAATATCACAGAGGTCCATCATTTCTTGTTCGCGGGGCTCTTTCAAAGACAGTTCTTTGTGTCATACCCTTTCCACATCTCCCTTCGACGCCTCGGCATTCACGTGTCAGACGCTGTGGTTCACTCCACGGCGTTCTAGTTGGTATTGTATGTTGCCATTTTGCCCAAAGTTCAAGGATGTAACAAAATTACCTCCTAATGTAGCATTATTGCCAGTAGAAAGAGCGGTTAGAATGCAGCGCACCTGCGCTAATGGTCTGCAAATATTTTCATTGTGGTCCAATTGCATCGAAAATGTCGTGCTGCTGTTGCCAGGGGATCACAATGTTCTCTTCAAGTTGTGACAGTTTGCGGACTAATGAACATTAACGACAAAGAACTCTGGTGGTCTGAGCTTCTGTGGGAAATCGAGTGAATATTTCCTAGTGATCTGTCGCAATTTTTTTGTCGTGTCCGTTAATGTTTTCAGAAAAAGTGCTCAACGAAAAAGGCAGCCCCAAGACAAACGGATGTAGCTCCCGGTAATTTTAGAAATTAAGGGAAAATTTCCCGTGAAGACAAATAATTTTGAATGAGAGTGATGCAGAAAGCACGAGCTAATTGAAAAACCGAGTGAAACTTAACAAATATTTTGTAACATTAAAGGGATTGTACAGTTTTGATTGAGACCTAATTTCAGGTTTCTAACATTTTTTGGTGAGATAATGAGAAACCTCTTATGAAATATGAAAGAGCATGTAATTCTATGAGGAATTCAACGTTTATTTGATGAAAATTGGTTATGAAATGGCTGAGATATCCAAAAAAAGAGCGATTCTAATACAGTGTGGGACCCACACTTTATTACGATCGCTTTGTTTTACTTTGTTTTTGGATGTTTCAGTCATTCCAAACCCGTTTTTCATCAAATAAACTTTGAATTCCTCTTAAAATGGTATGCTCTGTACTATATCATAAGTGCTTTCTTGGTATCTCGCAAAAAGTTAAAAGCCCAATTCTCATCTCCACCATTACTGTACCATCCCTGTTAAATGCGACGGTTGGAAAACAAGCCCGTCAATATAGCGTTGGTCACGTGGCTTTTTGCAAGCATCTTGCTTTGTATTCTGGAAGACATCAGTGTAGGCAGAAAAGGTTCAGTTTTCTTGCTTTCCAAAGGCAGATATAGTCTGCCAAGAGTAATTTTGCAAAAAGATAATGTATTTCACTTATGTTACGAATGTGATGAAGATATCAATTTCTTACACAATTAGAAGTAATTAATGTGTGAAAATCATTATCATGCATTATAAAGTTTTAAGTGAATAATCTTTTAACACACACTCTAACAAATGAAATGGTAAATCAACATTTTAATCATTGTTATTCCTCCAACCTTTTTGTAAATGTTGAATTTAACACTCAAAATGTTGTATTTACCATTTCTGAAATGGTAGTTTAACATTTTGGGTGTTAGATTTAACATTTTGAGTGCTACATTTAAAATTTTACACGAGGTTGGAGGAGTGACAACATTTAAAATGCTAATTTACCATTTAATTTCTTAGAGTGCATGAGTATTGGGGTAATCTCAATTATGATGATATTGAGCTGTCTTTCATAATCTAATGCATTGTTCAAGAAACTTCACATAGTAACAGCATTATCACTGCAGACTCGAAAAGAAAAAGCAAACTTTAAAGGTACTGTTTACCATTGAAAGCAGTAATTTAAAAATGTTTGAGTTATCACATTTGATGCATATGTGTAGGTCAGTTGTATCACAAGATATCTTACAATATAAAAGTTTTGCAATAAGTCCTAACATGTAAGGAGATACATGTATCACTATTTTTCTCAATAAACCATAACTGTAGACGGTTTATTCTATAGAAACAATTTTATTATAACTATTGTTCACGTTTTGTTTATTTAGCAATTGGTTATACTGATTAAAATATTTACATTGGTTGTTTCTGTCGCTAACTCACATTTTAGAACTATATTTCGAAACACTGAAGCTGGATTTTTGTCTCATCTGCAAATGGTAAATAATACCTTTAAGATATTCTGTTTTAAATATGTTTACTTGTATAGGGTTATGAGTAAAGTTCTTAGGCAAAATTATGAGGAGCATTTATATGATCTTGTACTTAGCCTTCAGGAGGTTTTAAACTACGTTACCGTGCAGTTGAGAATGATCTCAGGGGAGCTCTTGGGTTCAAATTCTGCTATTAACCTATTCCATATTGAATTATTAAATGCCCATAGACTTAACACGCAGGCCACCAGGTTCCCACACGGAACGGGTTAATTTGCTCACATCCTTGTGCAAGGTGTTTTAGCCACAATGCAATTATTGTGCGTCTTATATAGTTCCAGAATACAGGAAGAGCTGCGCCTACTCCCAGGTTAACCATTTCCAGGTACGCAAGTCCACATTTCTTATGATCATTACTATTATCCCAAAAAAATATGTTTTATTATCCTACAGATCATTGTCAATATTGTCATTATTATTTTTACCATTCTTCATTGTCCCCATTGATAGTGATATGATAATTGTTACCATTTTGGTCTTCATTGTGAGCGTACCTTTCAGTACCATGAAGGCAGCGTTTTCAAATGATCTTCAAAGGGCATGATAGGCAACTTTAATGACATTTAGACGATGACAATAATTATTTGCTAGCTGAATTCTTTGTTGATTTGCTGGTTGTTGTTGGGTTTTTTAAAAATCTGTGACCTTTTCGGAAAGTAAGTTCTTACCTCATTAAACTCATTGTTAAATGCCAGCCGTCTGAAAGTGACCGGTATATCGTAACCAACGCTATGGAGAGATGACTTAAAATATATAGACATTATCCATGTTCGATAGCATTGCAGTGAAGACGGTAAATAGGCTTGATTCTTGCGAAATGAAAATTCACAACGGAGTACAATTTCCTCCATTACGAATCTTATACTATAGTTATTGCTCCAATTACGGTAAAACATTACATTCTGCCATGAGGACTTAACAGATCAACTATGCTCTCTTCTCTCTCTCTCTCTCTCTCTCAAATATATACATAATCATATAGAAGTCCATTAGACACACACATCATCAATTATATATATATATATATATATATATATATATATATATATATATATATAACCGATTCAGACAGTAATCTCATTGTTATCCAGTGTTTCAAACAAAAAATTATGTGTTAAATGAGAGACCACCGCATCGAAAATAAAAATCAGTATATAAGATATGATAATATGATATGTTATGTTCTTGGTCCTGCATCATGTACGTATTAAACCGACTGGTTTAATCAGTTTCGGTAAAGCAAATTGAATGGGGTTCTGCACGTCAAATAGTGAGAAATTAGTCTAATCATCAGACTTCCATTTAGATACAAATCGAGATGATCCCATATTGTATCTTCGTAGTGTTTTTCACAAATTTGATAGTTTTTGAATATGAACATCAACCTTTATCTGTTTTATAAATTCTTTGCATTAGATTGCTCTTTATGCTTTTGTAATGCGGAGAAATAACATCAAGTTACAAAATGCCTCTGCTGTATCCATGGTTTTGTCTAATAGGGCTCACAAGATTTTAGAATCGCAAACGCCGTTTCCATATAATACACATGAAATCGTGAAATGAAAGCAGCACCAATGTTACTGGATACATGATAATTGATATTGAATTACCTCATCAAGTGCTACAAATTTGGTTGCTTGGTGACATTCATATGCAATTACGCGATTTCAGATGTGTATAAAGTAATTCATATGCCTCATCCCCACCCCCTCTCCCCAAAAGGTATTACTGCCGGTAGTCGGTTGACAATAGGTTAATCATGCTTTAGGCAGGGGACTACAACTGATATAGGCTCAGCGCGTGTGCGATAACTCAATATCTTCTCATGGAAGGTGTGCACTCGGTGCGCCCCCGTGGCGTCTTTGATCCGCACCGTGACTAATAGCAGGGGCAGCCACGCAGCCGAGGAGTAAAAGCCACTTCTCGTGTCGGGTTTCAACCCTGCTAATCGTGTCCTCAGGCCTACCAGGAGTCAACGCAAGATCTTTTGATGATTATATTATCGAGCGGAAGGGCATCGTTGCCTTCCCCCCTTCTTCCTCTTTGGTGTCATCCGCATGTTGCTCTCTCTCTCTCTCTCTCTCCCCCTCTCTCTTCCCTCCCTCCCTTTCTCTTTTGTATTTCTGCTCTTCCACATTTTATCCAGACTTACACAATTGAGTCCAATAAAAGATGGTTTTCTATTGAAACCGAGACTGCAGCGCTGTGATTTTTTGACTTGCGAATATCATTGAAGCGCGAACGCATGCATCATTGTGATCTATTTCACCGCCGCCGTATCAGTTTTATGTCCGTTTCTCTTTAAGCCTCAGCTCGACACTCGAAGGACCCTTCGACTGGTTTTCGCAGATTGCAGACTAAGAAATACCTAGTGATACTAGCATGATTAAAGACGTGGTAGACGGAGGATACACAAAATAGCTTATAAACGGAATTTTGATACTGCTGGTGCACAATTTTTACTGCTATGAAGTCAGGGAAATACACGTTGTCAACGAATCAGCTTTTCCATTCACTTTGACATTAGAACGAGATACAGTTAATATAGACTAAAATTGTAACTATCTACAAAGCTACCGGACCAAAAGTGAAACCATTGCATTTCCAATCCATATTACACATAATATGTGTTACTCTGCCTGGTGAGCAAAACGAAATTCGATTTGAGGAGCACTGTAGTTGATCCTGTTTATTCTGCAATATGCTTTCAAAGTTTCCTTTGACCAAGCGAACGTACAAACTCATCTGAGAGGCATGTTTGCCATGTTCCAGCAACGTTATAAGCTTCGTTCATGGCTATAACAATTACCTGGTATAGGATGCGGATCTCACTGATCACATATACTGATATTTACTTGTATTGTATGAAATTGTTAGAAAAACAACGAACAAGAATGATATTGCTGTTGGATCGGTTTCTCCGAAATGGAGCGGCTTCACAGCGATCAGCAGACACAAACAAGAGACCCTGAAGGTTACGTACCTACCAAACAGAACTGAACGTGACTTTTTTATTTTTAATATTCTACCTGCGATGCATAATATAATATACTGCCATCTATTGCAAAAAGAAAAAAATGATTCTGACGAATTGGCTCAGAACGAGATGGACGAAATTTCCTGGAGATGTACCCCACAAATTATTATCTAATACGTATGACCATGAACGATATTGATCACCATCTGTGTATTGTCATTGAACGCGCATGTTTTTTTGCATAG
>NW_027273209.1:0-12646 GCF_040938485.1 Diadema antillarum
GCCTCTTGTCTGTGTATGGAATAATAACAGCATACTTACACAGGTTGGTTTAAAATGTCTTTACACTTCCAACTGTACATTGTTATTTTATCATGTTAACAAATACCAACAAGCTTATGCTTGGTAAGCAATCATATGAGATGAAATAATTTGAAATAGGATTTCAAACTCATAAGCACCCTGCCACTGCTCAAAAAATATTCCCAGAAATATATGTACTTATAGTTGTTTGAAACAGAATTTCAAACTTCATTGGCACAAAGTTGTTCTGTCCTGACTTTTACTTCAGGCTGTACATCAATTTCTCTACACGATCAGTTGGAGATATCTGGTTTAAAATCTTCACGTGATGAATAAGAAATATGCATATTAAGAAGTATTGCATTTATTCACAAGAAATCACTTCACACTCCTACATCTGATGGGAGATTATTCACAGAGAGATGAGGGCATACTACACAACACCTACACGATTTTCACATCTATCAAAGATACTGGAGCAATATCCCACCAACTGGCATCTGGAAGCCAAATTTGCAATTCACTACCCAGCACTGTACAAACTGCTTTCAAACAGCTGCACGATATATTCACGCCAAGACAAATGAAGTAAGCATTGTCAAAGAAAATGAAATTGATATTCACAATTTCATTTCATCAAACTGTCATTTGCGCGGACTAGATTGAATTGTTAAATCCTTTCATGAATTGTTAAATCCTTTCATAATCCTCACATGTAACAGCCACCTGCTGCCAGTACTTGTTGATAGTAAAGCATCCATAGCACTGCATTGCCTTGTTCTTTGCATGCAATAAAAGGCAAAGTAATACTGGCACCAGAAAAAAAAGAAATATATGTAAATTATATACATAAATATATGACAGCTCCGGCTTCCACCAGCAGCTACATGATACTAAATGAGCTTGTCTCATTTGCGAGGCAGTTTGAATACACATCATTCCCCTACTGCGTGAAATGTTTGACTATTTTGTGTGTGTGTGTGCTACATGTATGTCTATGCTTGTATATCTATGCTCACTAATCTACAAAGAGAGCACTGTCCCAGAGTGACATATGGGTAAGATTATGTGACATTAGCGAATGTGGCGGGGCGGGTTTGTTGGCATGGAGCCAGTAGGTGGCTGAAACACTGCCCCATCCGTCGGAAATATGGAAACTTACTGGTGATATATACACTATGCACGGCACATACGTAGGTTTGATCTGAGGTTGATTAATTCTGGACGCCGCTGCTGTCGGTTCCTGAATCATGACCCCAATTTTTTTTTTTTTGCGGATAATCATTTCCGGCAGCACTCCATCCACCTCCTCGGGTTCCAGTGTTTACTCCCTATGCTGACACACTGTACTGGAATGCCGCAATGCCCGAATACACAAATTTCCCCCGTTCTTGTTTGCACTGTGCATAAGATAATTGCTCCTTTCCGTTCTACGGCAAAGCACACACAGCACATTTGGACAAGCTGCACAAAGCTGACAAACAGATGCAAAAATTGCAGCTACCATCTCCAGTGCCAGTTTTTCTTTAGTGTGGATGATGATTGACAATCGGTGTGCTTGAACCACCGCTGAAGGACAAAATCCAGGTCATACAGTGACATACATTTGAATAATTCTGATTCAATTTCCTCTTCAGAGGATGATAAAGAAAAATATCCCATACTGTGACTTAATTATCTCATCACTTTAAATATCACAGAAACAAAAAGATGATGTTCTGTTGACAGGCAACATTCTAAGCCACTCACACATTTTGGCTGTCTCTGGTGATTACCTATGTATATGCAGACATTTTCATCCCTGAAAAAAAAAAAAAAAAATTGAGGTGACCACAGCTAGGGTCTTTGTTGCTTATAAAAGGACAAGTTCACCTCAGCAGTGACTGTGCAGAAACTTCAAAATTTCATATCTCTTGAACAGATAGTCCGATTTTCCTCAAACTTTCTCAGATGTGTTCTACTGATATTGCTAAGCATTCACTCAATCTACATGTATAATTATTAGGTCAACTTGTCCTTTAATGCCACGTTAATTACCTGTCCATAGGTTTCTGTGTGAAATATGTGCAAGTTTGATTTACTGGCGCAGAAAGGGTTAAGCAACCTTCAGATAACAGTTTCAACTGCATGATTGTCTGCAGTGAGGTGTGTTTCCATTCAGAATAAGTGAAGTCCATTCACTGGGGTCAGTGTCATGTGACCTCAAAAGCATACTTTGAAAACTTTCGATGACTTCTAAAACTTCGGTTCAACAAAACTACTGATTAAGTTTGTCAAGCTGAGAATGGTCCACCGATGTTTGCTCGCGCTTTCTCGTCCTTCCTCGCGCCTCGGAGCTTTGCTCCGGTGGGAGATGGCGGAAGAGACGACGACAAATACAGGAAACTTGTGCAAGCTTGCTGGCGCCATTTAGAAAAAAAAAAATTAGCCTCGGCAGAAGCAGAAATGCGGAACTGATCATGAAATCACTTATTTGCAGGAAACATATCTCTGCATATGGAGGCACATACAGCAGCACATATATATATGTAATGCAATGGTTGGATAAATCTGGTCACAACCTTGAAACTTTTCATTTCAACTTATCAATCTTATGTAACAGCCACATTTCATACAAACATGAAATAAAACAGCATTCATTTTCTTACAGTTAATATATCTATTTTGACATATCAATGTCTAAAATGTTGTTTTCCATGACAAGAATTAAACTAGATTTCTCATTTCAAACAGAAAACATTGCTTTTACTTGATCCAACTTCTGAATCGATGAAAATGTAAATTTTGCAATATATGAATAAAAACTTCAAATATTCAAAGGTTTATTACTCTTACCAATCTATGTACATGATTATATAACTCTAATCCTATCAATTATAAAGTAACAGAATCATTGCTACAATTCATGGATGTATACAGAAAGGGTGTTGACATTCACAATGCGTCAAACCATTTTGTCACTCTCAGGTAATTGAGAAAAAATATTCTCTTTTCCATCAGTTCTTTTTTTTTTCTGAAAAATGCTTCTTGTGAACATCTTACCAGTGCTGAGTGCATGAAACGCAGGGAGAGATGATGAAAATGTTGCTTTAGTGCCAGCTGCAACCCAAATTTGGGTCATATGACTTGTACAATTGAAGTGAAATGATGTCACTGAAGGGTTGGCATGGCAACCATTGTTATCACTGTCAACAAGGCACCAACTGTTTTGTGTCACTTATCGCTTTTCATCTTCTCCGAGGCTATTTTTCATCCAACTGTCCTAAATGTCATAAAATGTTATCGTCGACTTCCAACGCTATATCGGTTTGCATTAGATCTATAAAAAAAGGGGGGAGAGAAAAAAAAAAATGATTGTTTTTCCTTGCCATTGGTTCCTCTAATTCCATGTGCTTCCCATCAGTATAGAAGCACAGAGAGGTCAAAACTATACAACAGCTTTGTCTTTCTGCTTCTGAAAGTGTAACAGCATCGTTTGTAACATTTAAAGGGGAAGTTTACCCAAATGTGTGGATTGGATTAATGCAGTAATATAACTAGAACATATCAGTGAAAGTTTTCAGAAAATCGGACGATCCATTCATAAGTTGTGAATTTTTAACAGTTTTAATGTTTCTATGGCTGGATGAGAAAGCTAGTACAGCTAGTGACATCTTACCTGAACAATGATACAAAGGAGATATAAAGAGAATGCCACAATATTTCATTTTTCCACCATAATGACAGAGCAATTTACATGTACTTGCCTCTTTTAGAAAGCAGGTTAAATAATATTTCCCTTAATATACATTAACAAGTCAAAAAAACACATATGTTTCATAAAAACTGAAATTTTATGAAATTTCTCTTTATATCGTCTTATATTGTTGTTCTGGTGTGGTGTCACAAACTATAGTAGCCTTCTCATCCAGCCATAGCAGCACTAAAACTTTACAAAACCATAACTCCTGAATGGATTATCACTGATGTGCTCTCCTGATATTGCTGCTTTCACTCAACCCACATGTATATCTGGATAAACTTCCCCTTTAAGGATGGCAGAACGAACCAACAAAGTCTTAAAGGAGCCTTCCATTATTTCATGTTGAGCATTATTAGCACTAGGAAAAATTTCAGAGAATAGTAATGAAGAATCTTTGCCTCCTTCCACTGTTGCATGAATGTTATATGTTTACACAAGACTCTTTGCAGCACTAACCGAAAATGTAGCCCCCCCGTATAACTGATTTTACACTGGACCAGCATTGAATTTTCAATGCATACAATGTACACACTGCTGAGTCATAGATTATCCATTTTCACATCCACTTTGTGATATTGACTGCTTCGTGATGACAACACATGGTGAGCTTGGCAAAAAAAAAAAAACCAAAACAAATGACACTTTGCATGAGCGGATAATCTATCGCTTCTCGTTTAATCACAGGGTAGTTGTCAAACACATCTACAGCCTGAAAACATGTCTCCCCTGGCCTGTGTAACAAGGAATTCAACTGTGTCAGGCTTCAAACGGCAAAATCCAATTTAGCGCAAATCCAATTTGCCGGTCACTGTGTAAATGATATACTGGCACTTGCCAGTACCTCCTTTCTGTTGTGTACTGCTTTATTCTGATTGGCTTCTTTTTTTTTTCTCTCTTTTACAAACTGCCGGGGAGGTGTGCGGGAGCTAATCTTTTCCTTCCACTGTAATGATGTACGAAATCACTCTGAAATAACACTCGGGGCGTACGACATTTATGCAATTACAGCTTGCCATGTGACAGATAATCTCTCCCATCCCAGTCTTCGGCACATTCTACACAAGCAGCATCCAAGCTGACCCAGCATTGCTCTTCCTTCTCCACGTCAGAATCCTTCCTCTCCTCCGCCGATTCCAGACGCGATTCTCACGAACACGTCACATCCTTGCAGCAATGTCTTTCCTGCAATGTGTGGCTGACATCGCGGCCAATGTCTTTCACACGAGACTGACAATCATGGCGCGTGATTTCGGACTTTATTTCATTCAGATTTTTTCTCTCGGCAGAACTTCCTTCAAGACGATGCGTGCCTACTGCTGCAGTGATGCAACTGTCACTTAAGGCATTTATCATCATGAACAACGCAAAAAAAAAAAAAATCATGCATTTACAAATGTGCAAACCTACAGTGCTTTGTATCATCAGCCGATAACCAGAAGGGTGTTACCACAATTTTCGGGGTATTGAATTATTGGTACCGTATTATGAAGCTTGATCTCGTCTTCATTATGGTGCCAATTTCCAATTATTTTCATTTTCAATTACATATCAAAAATCTAAACCACACAGGTGCTATTTTAATTGATATTTAGAACAATGCTTATAGCATCCATCCCTTTTTATTTTCTTTCATGGAAATTAATCATTTTTTTTTTTCATTTACACTTAATCTTAGAATGCGATAGTGCTCTTCTGGTACTCAGCCGATGATATTATTAAAGGAAATATGAATGTGGGGCTTTTCATTCCTAATGCCTCAAGTGTTGATACCTCCAAATCAATCTATTGATTGGCTGACATTTTATATTTATTTTCCCTCTTTGTGACATAGTGACATATTCTCACAATTTTAGAATTTTAGAAATGGGATAAATAGGTAATGTTATTCACAGTAATATCAATACAGTGAAAAAAAATGGCTCCATGCTGCAGTTTCTCCTGGGATTTCTACACAACTTGTTGAATACCGATAGAAAACTGTGATGTTAGGCCTAATGACATACTTACGATTTCCAAAACATAAAAAATATTATTTAATTGGTACAGGATTGTCCTACTAACGCATCATATTCCGTCCCCCCCCCCCCCCCCCCATTGACCAAAATCCAATATCAGATTAATATCAATATTGGGACAGTGTGGCAGTTATTTTTATTTTTATTTTTTTTACATAAGCAAACAAATTGTGGAAATTTTAGTCATAAACATGATTTCCCATGGTCAATTTCCTTGTTAATTAAACAGGATTCAGGAAGTCCAGACTATTTACAAGCCAAATGAGCCACAGAGAGTGCCTGCAAGCTCATTAAAAATCTCGGTCTGAAGTCATTGAGGCAATCTGAGCTTCTCGCGTGTGCCTTCATCCCACCTGATCAGCTTACAAACCAAGTATGCTTGTACAATATCAGCTCAACTGTTACGAGTCTGCGCAATTTTGTATCTTGGGCACATGGCCACCAATTAGGCAAGGTTGGGATGCCCGCAGCCTTCCAAAGTTTGACGAGCAAGTACCACGGGCTGACATCAATCGTTGCTATAGCGATGGTATTCATCCACCCACGTGTCTCTCGCAGCAATCTTCCTTTCTTCTCCTCCTCTTCTTGTCTGCACCATATGGAAGACAGATGCAGTAGCTCTGTTAAAGTCTTTGTTGCTATGGACACAGTGGTAAGGTAATAGAGTATATAGGGCCTACATAAATCAAGAAGTTTTGATGTGTTTATCCTCCTCTGCCAGTATTAAAAATACAATGTAGTTGCAAGACTAAACACAATACAAAATGCAGAAGAAAATGCAAAACCATGTAAAATTTATCTTAATTGATCTACAGGGCTATAGCTTGAAAAAAATTAGTCACACAGATACTGGTCAGTGGTGGATTGGGGATGGGTGCAAATAGCACAGGAGCATTTTTTTTTTTTCTTGTCAGCTGATTAAATTCCTGGAAGTGGCACCAGAAGTTGTTTTTTTTTCATCCCCTCCCCTTTACAGAATTCCTGGATCCGCCACTGTTGATGCTTGTTGAAATGTTTCTGAGCAGTGTGTACATATTTTCAAATGGATCAGTTACTTTAATAGGAAAACCCTTAAGTATGAGACTTAAAAAAAGGTGCATTAATGTAGCCTGCATCTGAGGCCTTGCCAACGCTGTATATCAATCATTATAAATACAAAAATAAAAGTAAATAAACAAAAAACTTTTGTGATAAAAAGAGCCAGATTATATACTTTGTGATCATGTGGAAACTGTTCAAGGACAAAAGAGACTAAACACTGTTAAATAGCTGCAATACATAATTTTAGTTTGACCATGAGTTACTCTTTCACATTGTTTTTAAATGCAGCATGATGACAATATATGGTATGCCAGAATGAAAGAGACCATACAATGCACACATGCACAACACATGCACTGAAGGACTGGCTGGCATATGTACACGTAATACCACTAGATGATATGTTCTGGTCCATGGAGTTTAGCAATGCAGTCTTATGAAGGTTTTATGTGATTTTAGGTCGCTTGTCAGGGAGGTGACCTCCTTGATTATACATAATACATACAGTATACATGCTTATTTTGTCATCTACATTTTGTATGTATGTACAGTACAAATTCAATGCAAAACAGATCTTAATCCATTGAACATATTGTATTTATATTCAGTTTGCACATTGCTGTGCTGAATGTTGAGCTAGAAATGTAATGACTTTGCTTGAATGGGCAATCATGAAAATCATTGTTTTATTAATCAACCATGCGATTCATTATGAAGTACATGACAATGCTAATCTACTTAACCCCATTCTGTTTTTCTGCATCCATTTCACTCTGTGACAGGTCTCAGCATAGCATCGTAGTCCCTCCAGTTGACCTCCACCTTGTACCTTCCCCGTTTCCATGACAACCTCTGCTTTTCACCGCTCTATCATATTAAAGCCAATATATCCAACACAAAAAGCTCTTTTCCCATTCTCATAAAAAAATCCACTAATCATATACACAGTGCATGAAACATACATCGTAACTATCCCTTTAAATGATTCATCTAGAAATCTAGTCTGTATCACTTTTAATACTCAGTGATCTTTAAGGGTAGAATGCTGAAATACTATAAACAGAGTTTGTGATGATAGATCTTCTGTTTACCTTTAATCATGCTAATTTTTAAAACAATACCATTCAGATTTTACTGAAATTGTGCTTGCCATCTCACTATCCTCAGAATCCAGATGTTAAATGAGGGGACCACAAGGTCCTTGTTCATTATCTCTTTAGGGGTTATAAAGTACTTTAATGTTTCATCTTTCTGTCTAGTATTGTAAAATGTTTTGACGGTAGGCTGAATGATTTTGAGCGCTTGCTGGTAGAGGGAAAGTTGTAAGGCTTATTAATATCTCTAACACTGCACAAAGCGGGGAAGAGCAGCGGACTACAGAGGGGGAAAGGGTCTAGCCTTTGATTGGCTGGAGTGAGCTGGACGACGGATGACGGACCTGGCCGAAGAAAGCGAGCTGGTTCCTTTCATCATGGAAGAAAATAGCGCCCCAATAATGGTGGCAAACCTACTCCAAACCAAGGTATAAACAGCAAGATGTTTGTTGATGTGGGATATTCTTCACATATCTGGAGTGTTTAGTGCTGAGTGAAAATCTAACCTTCCTTCCCCATTACCTTCCCCCTCCTTTTTTTTTTTTGTTGCCAAATTGAAAGCTTTTGTTTGACAGATACATGGTCTACTAGTACTGCAACTACTTCCGCTGGTGCTTCTACTAAATGTACTATACATCTATTATTTCTACTATCTACTGCTTTGTTGCTTATATTGATACTACTGCTGTATTGTACTTCTATTCCTACTACTATTACTAACTGCTACTACTACCATGGCCAGCGCCATGTTTTCAAAAGTGTGTATGGGAGGGGGGGGCACTTCACACTTCTGGTACCACTTCCTGATTTCACCAGCTAACAAGCAAAAAAAAAAAGAATGCCTTACCGCACTCACACTTCAAGATTTCTATACTATTTCTTTCTAGTGCCACTTAAGCACTTCTGGGTTAAAAAAGTGGGGGCCCAAAGTGGGGGTGAGACCTTATGTATTCCTTTGTATGGTGAAAAAAAAAAGAGTTTGTGGGGGGGGGGCCCTCGCCCCCTCGCCCCCTATCCGCCGGCCCTGACTACTACTACGACGACGATGACGACTACTACTGCTGCTACTACTTCTACTTCTGCTCCCACCACTACTACTATTACTGCTGCTACCACTACCTCTACTACTATTAATAGCTGCCACCATATTTTCTGCTACAAGTGATATCTCCACTATGATTACTGTGATGTACATATGCTTACAGCTGTGATAAAGTCATTTTAGTTTACATTCTGAGACAATTCCTTCTTCTGCTACTCTTACTAAGTTTGTCACTCCTTCAACAATGGCAATGCATGCTTGTTGTACACTTTCTCCAGATGCTACATATATGCTTCATCTGCTTCTGGTAATGCCATTTCAGTCTGATGTATGAAAAAAAAAATCTCATTGAAAACAAATATTAAAGGACACCATCACCTCAGTATGCTAGTAAGATCAGTGCTGTATATCAAGTGCTTTAATATTTCTTTGTGAATTCATTTACTATGGGCCCAAAGTGTATCACCATGAAACCAAACCTGAAGACAGGTCAACACAACAACAAAAAAGAGCTGATGTTCATGCTTCATATGTGATGTAAAGCTTCTTATGAATTTAACTCTAACAGAGTTCATAGAGTATTACAGTGCTCATGATGATAATTATTCCATGATCAAATTCATGTATTAAATTCAGAATTCTTTTGTCAAGAGTTTTTCCTCCCATCGTCTGTGCCTGATTGATGTTGCAGATTACGTCGCTGATAGGCAAACAGCCTGACAAGAAGATAAGCGGCAAAGGATGGGGGCGTGTAGGGTAAGTCATGAATCCCTCGTTAGGTCCTAATGAGAACTAATTTCATATTAAGGAAGGATGCGTGTGCATGAGTTTGTCGGAAGAGCTCACCAAATGGGTAAATGCAATTACGCGATTTGAACATATTTCGCTACCTGCTGCTGTTGGGGCGGCAGTGGCAAAATGTAGGTCGGTGCAAAACATCAAGACGACAAATGAACCTTCCTATTTTGTATCATTTATCAAGCTTGCTTGAATTGGTTGTTGATAATGACACACCAGAAATCGGAGCAGCGTAACAGCAATTGATTGAAGAAAATGGACAGAAAAGTTCCACAGTTGAAATGTTAGTTGGTCATGCCATCCTAAAGATAATCATTCTAATTGTCATCAGTTTCATTCAATTCTTCATTTTGCTCCTTAAAAGGCACAATTTACCATTTGCAGATGAAACAAAATCCCAGCATTAGTGCTTTAAACTACATGTAGTTTCAAAATGTGAGCTTGGATAGAAGCAACCACTGTAAAAATTTGAATCCATATAATCAGATTATGTTATAAAGTATTGTTAAAGACGCAAAATATGAACAGTAGTTGTAATAAAAATGTTACCAGACTAAGCCGTCTACAGTTATGGTTTGATGAGAAAAATACTGATCATGTATCTCCTTATATTTTAGGCTTAATTGCAAAAATTTTACATAGTAGGATGTTTTGTGATACCACAGACCTACATACATGCATCGAATGTGATATTTTCAACATTTTTCAAATCACTGTTCTCGACCTTTAACCCTTGTGCTGCTTTACAAAACAGCCACTGGCTGCTCATTGATGTGTTGTGCCATGACAGTAATTGAATGCAATGGTTCGATGGCTGGTATTTAGTGACACACTGAGTTGCATGTGACAATAGTAGTTTTGTGCTCCATTCATTTGGTCAATGCATTCAATGAGCTCTGTAATTTCCATTTTCTCCCTAACTTGTTCTTTTTTTTCTGCCTCTCTTCTGTATAACTCTCTATCTGTCCATCTGTGTCTGTTGGTCTGTCTGCATGTCTTTCTGTTTGTTTTTGTTTATGTCTGTGTATTTGTCTGTTTCTTTGGCTATCTCTCTGTATTTCTGTCTGTCTGACTGTCTTTTTCATTTCTTCTTGTTTATTTTTACTGTCTGTCTCTCCATCTGTCTGTGTATATCTATTTGTTTGTCTGTCTGTATATGTCTATTTGTCTGTCTGTCTGTCTGTCTGTTTGTGTGTCTATCTGTCTGTTTGTTTGTCGGTTCCAGAAATTCATGACAGGCAAGTCCGGGTTCCCCAAGAGTGTCTTTTTCATCGTTGGCACGGAGTTCTGCGAGAGGTTTTCATACTATGGCATGAAAGGTTTGTAAACCATAACGCCGTTCCTTTTAGATGTACTTTGTGGTAAAAAGAACAACAAAAACAATATCAGTATTGATTAGGATGTTGATCATGGATGGTTACTGATGATTGTGAAGATGTTAGTGATGATAGAAGCTCTCATAGTAAGGATGATAATGATGATTGTAATGATACTACTACTACGACTACTACTACTACTACTACGTCTACTACTACTACTACTACGACTACTACTACTACTACTACTACGTCTACTACACGTTGTACTACTACTACTACTACTACTGCTGCTGCTGCTACTGCTACAACCACTACTAGTAACTACTACTACTACTACTACTACTACTACTACTACTACTACTACTACTACTACTACTACTACTACTACTACTACTACTACTACTATTACTACTACTACTACCAGTACTACTGCTACTACAAGTTTGCACTACTACAGTCTGTACTACTACTACTACTACTACTCCTACGACTACTACTGCTACTACTACTACTACACATTGTTTAGTAAAAGCTAAGGGTGATGGTGTTAATGAAATGATGTTCATGGGGAAATGATTGAACAATTTTGTCTCTCTAATCAAATGTAATGAGAAAGAAATGGCAGGTATACAGATAGCTATATTTACATATGACAAGGTGTCTTTGCATTCCAAATGTCAAACATGTTTGCTTTGTAAAGTGTTATCCATATCCATATTGTATCAAGATTGTATTTGTTTAAACAGAATTGCTGTGTCTGACTTGATGTCTGGCAATAACAATTCTTTTTTTTTGGGGGGGGGGGGGTAGGGGTAGATTTTTACACGATGTCAAAAGCATCACAAGTCACATATTTCCATGATGTGGTGCAGAAAGAGTTAAGAGAAGAATCAATGTGATGTCAGTGATTTGTTACTCTTGACCACCCAGGATTTAAAGGCACCACTTTTAACATTCACGTTGTTTCCTGTTTGCTACGTAACAAAGCCTCTGATATTATGTTGACATAAAGCTGTGAAAAAAATAGGCTAGGAAGTAAATGCTAATTGCTTACAACTGAGTGAAACTATGATAGTGTGCAGATTTCCAATACAAATCACTTTACCACAGACAATGGCGTATGAATAAACAGTGCAGTATAGTTTACAAGAATGGTAGTATTCAAGCTGATTGACAAATTGCCTTATTGACGTAAATAAGCACTGAATTGATCAGTGTGTCTTTTGTCATGGCTGCCACTGAAACACTGATCAATTTAGTGCTCATATGATGTGGGGCAATTTGTCAATCAGGGGCAATTTGTCAATCAGTTGCAATAAAAACAACTTGACACAAGAATTTCATCAATTTAAACATGCTGGTATTCATTGTAAATCTTGTGATTGTAATGGCATAATTCTCAAAACATTTGTATTCTGAAGTGTTTATCCATGTTTTTGAACATCATGATGCAGTTCAGTCAGCAAAGTTGGACAGGCGCTTCTAAAATGGAGCCATGACTAATGAATTAGAGGGAGCATGATTTGAAAACCCATACCCCTTTTGTACTGCACATAACTTTTACTCACTTCTGA